>NW_026885007.1:0-61997 GCF_032173495.1 Musca vetustissima | reverse complement strand
ATACACAGGGATATTAAAACTCCCAGCATCACAACATACCACACACACAGACGCATATAAACAACAACTAACTGTACTAATGACTATTAAATCCGTGTGAGATATTGTGGCGCTAACACACAGAGGCACACTCTCATAACTACCCATACACACAGGTAGTAGTACAAGTGACAAAGAGACCCACAGAGAACTAAAACAAAGCAACTCTTTGCAGCAACAGGTGTTTGTTTGCCGAAAATAACAGTAGCAAGACAGACATTATGAGTATTATATGGGACCGAGTGTTTGTTTTGTATGTGTGTGCATATGTGTTTGTGGTTTACAACAAGAAACAATAACTAACCATCCGAGGAAAACCATAACATACGATACACGACGAAATTTTAATCGTAATAAAATGAAAGAAAGGTATGTGAAATGCAGCAGCAGCAAATAACGTCACAATGTTATAGTAGGCAGCGACGCAGCGTCACCTTCAGCATCAATTCTATTCCTACTGTGCTGCTGCGACTAAGATTTTTAGTTATTTTTTGTTGTGTTCGAAACACTTGACTTGTTTGATAAACGTCATAGACTTGTTTATGGTCGATTAATGACAGCAAACAAGAAACGATAGACAGATTGGTAGTGGCGCGCGCGCTCTTAACACAAATATCGATGAACCAGAAGAAGAAGATGCTACAAGATTTTTTTGAAAATTATGTTTGAGATCATAACAGAAGTGGTGGTGCATACACATACAAATTGATTCTCTATGTCATAGAGATAGACAGAGAGAGAGTGTGCGGCCAAGTAGTAAACACAAATACAGATAAATATATTTCCCCCCATTGTTTTTAAAAGCAATGATGTCAATTTGGCGTTTTTTTTCAATTAAAATTGAAGAAATATTTCGTTCGAAGAAAAATAAGGCGTGCGTTTTTAAATAAATTGAGTTTCAAGGAAGTCAATAAGGTCAATAAAGAAAATATAAGGCATGCTTTTTTTTAATAAAGCAAAAAAATAATAAATATTTTTTTTAAGAAGCAAAAAGTTGTTGATTTCTTGGAAAATATTTTTTAAAGAAGCAATAAGCGTGTATTGTTTAATAAATATTTTTATACCTTTCAATGAACCTCAAGTCCTGCATTTTTTAATAACTATTTTTTCAATGAATCTCAAGGCTTGGATTTTTTAAAAAAAATTTTTTCAAAGACCCACAACAAAATCCACAAATTTTTGGCCTACAATTTTTTACATGAGTGATTTTTATCCCATCCCTTTATTGGCACCACTGCTTAATAGCTCTGAGATGAAATACGAAAAATAAAAACGATTACCATCCAAAACGTTGTCGTTGCTGCCGCCGACTACTTCATTGTGCCAGTCAGCCAGCCAGCCACCTAGCTATCTAACCAACCAACCGACCAGACAGCCAACCCTGCTAGCTACCGAACACGAAATCAATACAAAACACATTGGCGACAACGTAACACAGCGGAGCGCGCATCGTTAACGTAACGAAGAAATACTCGGTGGCTATTTTGTAAAAAAAAAGATATATCGGAAAATTACAAAAAATAATAATAACGGTTAACATAAAGGAAGATTCTTCAACAGAATGTTTACATTATAAATAAAGAAATAATTCAAAAATATTGAAAAATGAAAATAAAGTAACCCTTTCGGATATGGGGGATTTACAGCTATATAAAAGGCAGTTACAAAATTGCACATAATTAAAAAAGTAAAAATATATTTTCTTATTTTAAAAATATCATTATTATAAGAATAAACGTCGAATAGTTGATGTGTTTTATGTTACAATATTTCAAATATTTATTTTGAATAAAGTAAAAAAAAATATAATCTTTAAAAAATATTCTTACCAAAAATGTAAATGACAAGCAAACAAAACAACTACGACGACATCAAACATCAAAAGAAACAAGTGTATCAATACCATCTACATTCCATACCAATTGAAACAACATCATTTCAAATCCCTCCCCATCAAAACAAATCGAGAAAAATACAAAATAAATTGAAAATAAAAATAATTTCTTATCATTTCACAAAAAAAAAGAAACACATAAAACAAAGAAACAAATCTCTTGAGAAAATGACACCCGAAAAAAATTCATCATCGTTAACGGATCAATCAATAATCTCGCCGCCACTCAGTATTTGAAGAATAGATTTTGTGATGCGACAACAAAATGCCGTCGCTATAGCAAAATAAACAAATCTCAAAAAGAAAAAAAAATTAAATCCAAAAATTGTATTTTGTTTTTTATTGAAAAAAAAAAAAATCAAAATCCCTAAAAAAACAAATGTTGTGAAATTGAAAATACCAAAAAAAAAGAGAACGAAATTAACAACAAAAGAAATTCAAGTTCAATGAATCATCCATCCGTTGATTGTAATCTGTGTTGTATTTTTTTAATTTATTTTATTGAAAATTGTGTTCTTGCTGTAAACGCCGAAAAAACACAATGCGGATAATTGTGATAACAAGATATACAAATAATTACAAATAAATAAAAAATTCAAATATTATTTCGTGGAAATAAAGATGTGAGTGAGAATATTGTTTTCATAAAAATTATTATAATTAAATATATATTTCATAAAAATGTGATATATGTACATATCTAAAATGTAAAATTTTTACTACAGTGTTTCATTTCTTTCGGAAATATATTAAGTGACTTTATTATCTATATTCAAACCAAATGATAATACATTTTTAAAATCTTGATTAGTAGAAGTAAAAATGCATGATTAGAGGTCAAGATCTCCTCTTTATTACCTATATTTTACGAATCATATTGGGTATTTTACACACAAAAGTCTTGGTTCACTTAACCCTATAAAAATAGTTTGCCAGATTCTTTCCTGGTTTAAAATTTTTAATATTGTGCCTCTAGGAAACCATATAGAAAAAGTTTTTGATTCTCCTTAATATCATCTGATCATCACCGACATTTTTAGGTGTCGTCCCTGAACATAAACGGAACCCCATGTAAAATTTCATAGCGATATGCGCGACATTTTCGCCTTCTACTGTGGTAATATTAATATTAGTTTGGGGAAAAAGAAATTCATTATTTTTTCGGCAGATGGCTGTACTCAGGGACGTACGCAGGGGGTGGCCCTGGGGGCCTCCCCGATATGAAATCCTGTGTACGTTGCTGGCTGTACTGATAGATTTCTCGTAAAGTATCGATCAAACAATTTCAGATTTATGCTCGTTGGAAGGGTAAAAATTCGATATATTTTACAGTTTTTCCTTGACAAAGCCGAAAATGTAAGTCAAGCGGCTAAAATTGTGAATGGTGGTGATGGTTCCGATAGTGTAACAGCCAATTATTTGCAATTTTTGGTTCTGTAGATTCCGTTCAGGAATTTTTGTGATGTTAAAGATACACCTCGCACAGGTTGGCCGGTCGTCGAAAATTTCGATAAAATCGGAGACATGATCGAAGCTGACCGGCATGTTAGCAGTCGTAACATCGCCCAGGAGCTAAAAATCGACCATAAAACAGTTTTAAACCATTTACAATTGTCTAGAAAGGGCCAGAATTGTCCTACAGAAGAGGTGTCGATTCTCACCAGAACAACGCTAGGCCACGCACATTTACAGTGACTCGCCAGAAACTTCGACCAAGCGCCATACAGTCCGGACTTGCCACCAATTGGTATCTAGGGAGGTTTGTGAAAATCGACTACTACAGTTTTTTTGCAAATAGAGAGCAGGAGGGCATTATTAAGTTACTTTTAAAATGGCAACAAATTATACAGCAAATCAGTGCATACTGGTTTGGACCAATCGGAGATTCCGAAGCATGTTAAATAGAGTCCTATAGTTCATATAAAAATAATGGATTTCTTCTTTCCCAACCTAATATTTATTGAAAAACCACGCATTGGTACTTACTGAAAAGACATTTTTTAAAATATCCATACCTTGTTCGCCCCCCTAAAAAATTACTTCTAAAAAGCTTCGCCTTAAAAATAATAACCAGTGAGCGGAACAGTATAGTCGGACGGGACTGACCATATGATACCCACGTAAATTTCTATATTCTTACCTTGGGCAACATTTCGCAATATTTGCACTCTCTTGACCGATTATAGGTCAAAAGCTCCTCTTTATAACTCTGGTATATTTTCCAAATCTTTTTTCCGAGATGAATATTTACACCATAGAATAAATAGTTGGTCACTATAGGTTTTGGTTGATTTGACCTTCGGGATATTGATTTGAACCTCATGATCTAAACAGCCGTTCCAAGTATTTGATCAGATCTCCTTCACATATTGGCCAGTAGAGCGACTAGAAAATCTGACAAAAATTCAGTTTTCGGTTCATTGGGGTTGCAATGAATATCACCAAAAATTATAGACGTCGTCATTGACCATAACCGGAACTTCATGTAAAAAGCGACCTGCGCAACATTTCCGTTCTCTAGTGGAGTAATACTAAACAATATCATAACACATATAATTAGTATCACTTTAAAGGCCAACAATTTTTCTTGGATATACTATCAACTTCTCGGGTCTATGTAGTTCAGGAGTAAATAAATATATTCTCCATAGAATACAAATTTTGTATTTTTTTTTCAAACAAAAGTCTTGGCTTATTTATCCCGCTAAATATTGACCGATCTTCATCAAAAGAGACATGCTTTTTCTTTATCCATGTTCTTTATATGTGACAATTGATGTATTAAAAAGTGGGCCTAGGACATTGTCGCTGCGTTATAAATTCTTGGGGGTGCACAAAGCTTCAATGTCGTGTGGGGTAAAAGAAACGCGGAAAAAATATTTACGTTTGTCTTTAAACGATTTAAAAAATCTTTGTCTATTTTTCATCCACGGTTTGTTGCGTTTTTTGGTCCATAAATAAAAAATTTTAAAACATCTCCAGCATATTGGCTAAAATTATATATTAACGCCCTGGTGGCCACGCCTTGGAGGTCCTTTAAAAATGTTGATTAAACAATCTATGCCTTGGCAAAAAAATTATATATATATACATATATTAATTTGGTGGTCTTAAAGAAATATATATATATATATATATATATTAAAAGCGATAACTTTAAAAATATTTTTTTTAATAATATAAGCCTTATTTGTCCGTAAGAGTGTTACCTCTAATATATTGAATTAAAAATATTCCTCGTTGCCACACTTTAATATATTTGTTTATAAAAACTATTATTAAAAATAATAGTTCAAGTAATTCATGACATTCGGCCAAACGAATTTTTAATATCCTCCACCACGTGGTGTACATTCAACTTTCCTTTAATCGGTCGGAACCTTTATATGCGGACTATGTTTTTACATTATGTGGTAGATTATGAATAATCCATCTTCAGGAAAAAAAAATGTTCCAGACTGGAAAACTGACATTTGTATGGGGGCAATTTTAAAATATTAACCTGCATTGAATAATTTTTGGAATAAAGTTTTTTTTTTTTGAGAAAAAAATCGTTAAAAAATTAATAATACCAATAAGAATGACGCGGGAGGGAGGGGGATGGGGTGTTATATCAAAACTTGGGCCTATATGAACAATTTTCCCCAAAAACCCGTAATGACAAAAATATATACAGTCACTATAATGGGAAATATACCTAAAACCTTCAAAATACTGACAATGGGACGCTGTCCTTATATATGGATATGTCAACAAATAACCTGTATTGATATTTTTCTGCATAGATATAGACTTTTATTCTGAATTCGACATCTATCAAATAGAGTTATTAAACAATTTTTTTTTCTTTCCAACTGAAAGTCTGACATGAATAATTTATATATTGCAAAGTTCCTGAGATTTTCAATTGAAATTTCATTTTCAAGGCACATTCTTGAATCATTGTAGGTTGGAATTAAATAGAAAACTAAAGTTTTTTTTTTTGAGACCGAGGATGTGTCTGTGTAGAATATGTGGTTTCAACCAGACGGTGCCACATAACTCGAGTAAATTTGGCAAAAATCATTTCCTGGCCGCATCATTCAGCAAGACCATGCCATTTGAGACTACACGAGTTGAAGGTTTATTTGGAGCACTTAAAAACCATCCTAGTCAAGTAATGGCTGAGCTACCAAATATGCTATCAGATATGTGCCAAAGAGTAGTCGAAAATTAACTCAAAAGAATCAAGTTCATAGAATAGAAGAACATAGAATTTTACGAAAATATTACGAAACTTAGCACACATCATTCTAGACTCAGTTCAATACGCTATGCCGAATTTCGTGCAAATCGTAAGATTTATAGGGACTTTAGTGCACCATTTACATAAAATCGGACGAAAATATATATGGGAGCTATATCAAAATCTGATCCGTATTTTCTTGAAACTTATCATACATTATTCTGAACCTAAAGATATATAGGAATTTTGGTGTCCCATTTACCTTAAATCGGACGAAACTATATATTTTCTTCAATTTCAATAGTGTTCGTCCTTGGACCAAATAACTGACCTGTGTAATAGAAATTTCGACTATAGAAATTTTTATGTAAAACACTTTTTTATTCCATTCAAAAAAAAAAAAAAAAAAAAAAAAAACAGTAAGTAAAGTAGCAAAATCGGACTGGGCGGACTCTATGATACCCTTCACCACTTTGGATATATTTTACATATGTATCCTAGGCGACGCGTTTTGTTATAAATCTATATCTGAACCGATTTCAGGGAAACTTGTCAGAGACTAATTTATATAACATCATTACGTTGTGTCAATCGGCCTAGCTATGGATCTTTTCACGAAGCTTAGCAACATCATTCTAGACTTAATTCAGTACCCTATACCAAAATTCGTGCAAATCGAATGATATATAGGGTCTTTGGTGCACCAATTACCGTAAATCGGATGAAACTACATATGGGAGCTATATCTAAATCTGAACCGATTTTCACTAAACTTGGCGAACATCATTGTAGACCTTATTCATTACGCTGTGCAAAATTTCGTGCAAATCAAGAGATATATAGGGACTTTGGTGCATCATTTACCTTAATCCGACAAAGATATATATCTAAATCTGAACCGATTTTCGCGAAACTTTGCACACATCATTCATGACCTTATTCATTACGCTGTGCCAAATTTCGTGCAAATCGAAAGAAATATAGGGACTTTGGTGCACCATTTACCATAAATTGGACGAAAATATATATGGGAGCTATATCTAAATCTGAACCGATTTTTCAATAGGGTTCGTCCTTGGGCCAAACAAATGAGATGTGCCAAATTTCATCCAATTCGGATCATAAATGCGACCTGTACGTTGTTTACAATTTAACATGGACAGACAGACGGACGGGCATAAATTTACTTAGAAAGTTATTCTATGCATATTCTCAAAAGGAACCATAAGTCTTTCTCGATTATTTTTGCATGTTACAAATATATGCACAAAGACATAATACCCTGTACCACAGTGTGGTGAAGGGTATAGAAAACATTAATTTAAAAAAAAAAAAAATCCCTTCTTTACTAATTATTAATTTTTATTTACTTTTTCTATTTTCAGACGCAACAATGCCGATGAGAGAGCTACAATGAAAATTGAAACCAAATAAAATTACAAATGCATAAAAACGTAATCATTAAAAGTCTTTAAAAATAATTACAATATATAAAACAAAACATCTTAAACATAAAATCAATGGAAAAATAAATTCCATTACAACTAAAGAAAATAGAAAAAAATTTAAAAATATATATATTTGAATTAAACAAAATGGGAATGAAAATGCTTCAAACAAAACCATTAAGTGTGCCTAAAGTGAATTGTTTGTGTTAAATGTTATATCGGGAAAAATGCATTCATATGAAGAAAATCCAATGGAAATCATTATGATGGTTACTAAGAAAGTCTTATCGTTACATTTAATTACCATGGAGCCGCAAGGAATTTACTAATTATTGACAAAAGGTAAGGGTATTAAATCAAATAATATGACATAATATAATAAAATAATATATCAAGTAATATAAACATAAACATATTATTAAATGTAAATTTGTGATGAATTTAGGAATTAATAATAAAAATAGTTATCTTGGAATTTGTATTGACATTCCAAATATATCAAATGTTTGCTGAGATAACTAATCTATTTTATATCAGAAAAAAATGTATCGGCGTCTGATCAATTTCTATAATGAATTCAATTCAATGTGAATTCAATTCACCTCATATATCAACTCATTGCAATTAAACTTGTCGTTAGTCTCTTGGCCAATTCCCCAGGTATTTTTCATTATGATAATCATAATAATGGAATTAATTTCTTTTTTGTTTTAAAGCAATTTTTGTTATATCATTTAGAATGCAATAATTGTCAATTCCAAGAACAAAAACAACAACAACAACAACAACGCCAGATTGATTAATAACTTTGTTTATTTCAAAGAATATTGAACCTGAATTGTTTTTTTTTTAATAAATATGAGGAATTGGAATTATGTGACAAATGTAAATTTGAACCAGTGAGCGGAGCAGTATAGTCGGATGGGGCCGACCATGTGATACCCTACACAACTACCACGAAAAGCACACTTTCGGCGGTTCAATATTCTGATCCTGAGCAATATTTCGTGATATTTGCACCCTTTTTAACGATTATAGATCAACAACTCCTCTTTCTAAGTTTTGCATATTTTCCAAAATGTTTTTTATTGAAGTGCATTTTTACGCCATACAATAAAAAATTGGTCACTGTAGGTTTTGGTTGATTTGACCCTCGGAAAATTGACCGATCATCATCTAAACAATCGCTCTAAGTATTTGGTCAGATCCCCTTCACCTTGTAAAATATGTGGTTCTGTATATAATAATTGCCTCTAGAGCGACTAGAAAATCTGACAAAATTAAAGTTTTCGGTTCATTGCACCCCCTGAATGAAATCTCAACTTCACCGAAAACTATAAGCGTCGTCCTTGGCCATAATCGGAATTTCATGTACAATTTCAAAGCGATCAGCGGGACATTTCCGTCCTCTAATGGAGTAATAGTAATAATATGCACATAGTCACCTTTACTTAATTACGTATAACTCCCGCATCGGAGTACATACAGCCATATAATCAATCAATTTTAAGGTCAACAACTCATCTTGGATATACTATCACCATCTCGAGTATATGCCCTTCAGGAGCAAGTATATACACCCCAGAATACAAATTTTATAATTTTTCACACAAAAGTCAGGGTCCATTTGGGCCGCTAAATATTGACCGACCTTTATCAAAACACGCATGCTTATTCTCAGGCTCGATGTAAAATTTCACGATGTCGGACCATAACTGCGGCCTCTGGAGCGACCAAGAAAACCGACAAAAATTTAGTATTTGGTCCATTCCATCCCCTAAATATTAACCGATCTTTATCAAAAACAATAGGGGTCTTCATTGACCGGAACCCATTCTACATGCAAAATTTCGTGAAGATTGGTCCATAACTGTGGCCTGTATCGTGTTAACAAATTATAATGGACAGACGGACGGACGGACACACATGACTAGATCGACTCAGCTAGTCGAGATATGACGATCGGTGGGTCTAGGACCAATATTTCGCGGCGTTACAACAACATATCTCGACTAGCTGAGTCGATCTAGACATGTGTGTCCGCCCGTCCGTCTGTCCATTATAATTTGTAAACACGGTACAGGCCACAGTTATGGACCAATCTTCACGAAATTTTGCATGTAGGATGGGTTCTGGCCAATTAAGACCCCTATTGTTTTTGGAAAAGATCGGTTAATATTTAGGGGATGAAATGGACCAAAAACTTTATTTTTGTCGGTTTTTCTGGTAGCTCCAGAGGCCGCAATTATGGCACAAACACCGCGAATTTTTGCATGGAGAAGGGGATCGGGCCAAAGAATAAGCATGTCTGTTTTGATAAAGATCGGACAATATTTAGCGGGTCAAATGGACCTTAACTTTTGTGTGAAAAATGACAAAATTTGTATTCTATAGCGGATATAGGTAATCCTGAGGGACATAGACCCGAGAAGTTGATAGTATATCCAAGAGGAGTGGTTCACCTTTAAATTGATACCAATTATATTGTCGTATTTTCTCGAATGCGGGAGTTACACTTAAATATCTACAGGTGTTTACGTATTCATATATTATTTGGTAACCTATTACCACACTGGAGGGCGGAAATATAGCGCTGATCGCTTTGAAATGTTCCATGACGTTCCAGTTATGGTCAAGGACAACGCCTAAAATGTTAGGTGATGATCAGATAATAATTTTTCGGATGAAGTGGACCGAAAACTTAACTATTTGTACTTTTCGAGTCGAAAGCCGAACATCACAACACAAACCACGGTGAAGGGAATCCGGACAAGTAATTAGAGGGGCTGTACTGATTATTAGTAACATATGCAGACCTCCAGCCAGTCAAAAGTGTGCAAATATCGCGAAAAATTGCTCAATCTCAGAATATAGAACCAGAGAAAACTAGAGTTTTATGGAAGTTGTGTAGGGTATCATATGGTCGGCCCCGTCCGACTATACTGCTCCGCTCACTGGTTTTAGTCTGAATTTGATACAATTTCGTGGCAATCGGACAAACATTAGGAGATTGGTGCACCATATACCTAAAATCGGACGAAAAAATATATATGGAAGCTACGTCTTAATCTGAACCGATTTTAACAAAACTTAACACACACTATTCTACACTTAATTCAGTACGCTATGCCAAATTTTGTGCAAATCGAAAGGTATGTAGAAACTTTGGTGTTCCATTAACATGAAATCGAACGAAAATATAAATCGAAGCTATATTTAAATCTGAATCAATTTTCACGAAACTTAACACACATAGTTCTGGAACCAATTCAGTACACTATGCCTAATTTCGTGCAAATCAAAAGAAATGTAGGGGCTTTGGGGCTCAATTAACAAAAAATCGGACGAAAATATATAGGGGAGCTATATCTAAATCTAAGCCGATTTTAACGAAACTTAACACACATCATTCTATACTTAATTCAGTACGTTAAGCGAAATTTCGTACAAATCTAATAAATATAGGTATTTGGTACACAATTTTTTTATAAAATCGATGAAAATATATACGGAAGCTATATCTAATTCTGAGCCGATATTCAAGAAATTTAGCATACATCATTCTAGACCCAATTCAGTACGCTGTGCCAAATTTCGTGCAAATCGAAAGAAATATAGGGACTTTGTTGTTCTATTAACATAAAATCGGACGAAAATATATATTGGAGCTATATCTAAATTTGAACCGACCACAGTGCGGTGAAGGGATATAAAATATTAATATCGAATATATTAATATCGATTTATTCATGTCCGTGTATCTGTTGAAATCAAAATATTTAAGATA
Source organism: Musca vetustissima (assembly GCF_032173495.1). Lineage (NCBI taxonomy): Eukaryota > Metazoa > Arthropoda > Insecta > Diptera > Muscidae > Musca > Musca vetustissima. Next base: position 50,604 of record NW_026885007.1, on the reverse strand, counting down.
TAGCTTTGAAATTTTGCACAGACATTCCTATAACTCCCAGGATGTTTGGTGTTGGAAATGGAATATATCGGTTCATTTTTTAGAGTAGCCTCCATGAAACGGTACCCCACTATATCACAATTTTAACCTATTTGTCTGTAAGTTGGTAACTCATTGGGCAGTAAATCTTCCTTCTAAAATGATAAATTTTGGTCCACTTTTAAGGGTAACCCTCATATATCGGCATCTTCAAATTTTGAAGCTTTTGGGCTTTAATTTGATATTAAGGGTTGCAATGGAGAATAAATCTTCAAATTTTTAGGGTACTCTCCATATATCGTTATCTCCATATATTGAGTATTTTGAAGCTTTTGGACACTACTTTGATATTAGAGATTCTAATCGAGAAAAAATCTCCCTACGAAAAATTAAAAATATTAATCCACTTTTAAGGGTATCCCCCAGACAACGTTAACCCCAAATATTCGGTGTTTTGAGAATGGAGGAGAGCATGTTTTTCGACCAACTTGCCTGCAATTTCATATATTCGGTTTTCATTGGGTGTCAAATTTCTCTACCAAAAATAACGACCAATGTTTCATCGCAGTCTTCACATCGAAGGATATCACATTGACGTAGCCCACCCAGCATTGGTCCTTTCCCTACTCGTTTTTATATGGCTTTCAGTTATTATTGTTTCTTTGCGTAGCTATTTTTCCATACTATCATAAAAAAAAACTAACCGGGATCAGTGGCACCATATCATGCAAATTCTCGACTACTACCTTATGGTTCAATATACAAATAAAAAAAACACAATTTTAAAAACCTTGTCCACACAATAGAATTAATTTTATATTCCACATCGATACGATCGATGTTCAATAAAAAATAATTTTGATTTTAAATTGCCTTCTTTTTTCGCAGAATCACATAATTTCTTCTAACACCTACTGTGCGAATACCGGATCTGACCTAATTAAAATAAAAAAACCTAAGATGAAGATGAAGAAGAGTAGAAATTAATATTCATTAGAAATATACCACTCCATAAATTTGATGGAAGCATGTTCACTAAATGAAGACTATCGGATTTCATAGATCAATAAAAAAAACTGATTTTGACGTCAAATGAAATCTTCACAGAAATTAAAATAAAAAAATACAACAATAAAAAAATTATTAAATAATAAAAAAGAAAAATTGCCAATATTTTTTTATGCTTATTCTTCAGTTTTTTTTAATATTAATTGTTAAATATTATTTTTGGCAAATTAATTAAAGCGAAAGTAAAATAGAATTGACTACAAACAAATAAATATAAAAAAAGTTATCAAAAAATACCACGGACCGGTTTGATGAACCCCCTTCATTGCATTTTTTGCTTTTTTACAGATTTAAGACCGGCCAAGAAATTCCTCAAACGAAACGATAAACAAAAGCGGCTAAACATTGTTGTGCGGTTTGATTATCACGCTACTACCTTGCTGTTATTTGTTTTATTCGAATTCGGTTTTTTTTTGTCTTCATCCCAAATGGGAATTCCGCAAAACATGACGCCAGATATTTGGTTGATGATGCTCGAGGCAATGTCACTTTTTCTCGTCGATTGCTCTCGGTGTGTGTGTTTTTTTTTTATTATTTGTGGTATCGAACTGTGTCTTTCTTTTTTATTATTTATTTTTTTTTTTTGTATTTAGCAATAAATTCCATTAACTTGTTTTTTATTTCCACTTCTTAAGAAACAAATAAAATAACTTTACCTCAGACTAGACAGAAATAAATAATATTATTATTATATATTTTATCGGAATGACATGGCAGAAAGTGAGATACATACTTGCATATATTTAGAAACCTAGATCGAATATTGACTTAAGCCAATATGGCAAATACAACAAAATCTATAATCACTTTGTAGTGAAATTCCTCATAGATGTGACAGTAAATAAATAAAATATTGATGGGTGATTGAAATATACAGTTCTTGGTATTATCGGGAGAGATTTATAATTTTTGTGTAATATGGCATAAAGATCAAAGGGAGAAAAAGGTGTGACATTTTGACAAGACCACTATCACTGGAAAACCCTTAAAATCATTGTCGGCATATTTACATTCAAAAAATAACAGAAACGTCATTAAGATCGCCTGGTCCTAACTACATATCTGGCTTTGGTTTCAACTATGTTTTTTGCCTTCGCTCGGACCTAGAAAAGTGCATTTTTTTTTTTTTTTTTGAAATTCGCTATTTTGGGCCAAACACCATACTGGAAAATAGTTTGGGTTAGATTTATACTAGTTCATACAATACCTGTGTATACCCAGAATATCGTGTTAAATCTTGGATACTGTTAGATTAATAGTTTTTGTGTCATCGTGCCCGCCAATCAAATTTTAATTAGAGATTCTTGAGAAATTATGGGTTCAAAGTAAATAGGCCATTGAAATGGAATCGGGCGAAATTAAATTTGTGATCTACATAGTTATTTAAACCCATAAACCAGTAAGGAAAGTAGTAAAGTCGGACTGGGCCGACTATATTATACCCTTTACCACCTTAGGTATATTCTACATATGTATCCTAAGAGACATCGCGTGTTTGTTATATATTTATATCTGAACCGATTTCAGAGAAGTTTGCCAGAAACTATATTACTTCAGTACGGTGTGTCAATCGGCCTAGCTATGGATCTTTTCACGAAGCTTAGCAACATGATTTTAGACTTAATTCAGTACCCTATACCAAAATTCGTGCAAATCGAAAGATATATAGGGACTTTGGTGCACCAGTTACAAAAAATCGTGCGAAAATATATATGGGAGCTACATCTACATCTGAACGATTATCACGAAACTTAGAAAACGTCATTCTAGACTTAATTCAGTACGCTATGACAAATTGTTTGCAAATCGAATGATTTTCAGAGACTTTGGTGCACCAATTACCTAAAATCGGATGAATATATATGGTATATATATACCATATATATTCTAAATCTGAACCGATTTTCACGAAACTTTGGTGCACCAATTACCTAAAATCGGATGAATATATATGGTATATATATACCATATATATTCTAAATCTGAACCGATTTTCACGAAACTTTGCACACATTATTGTAGACTTAATTTAGTACGCTATGTCAAAATTCGTGCAAATCGGAAAATATATAGGGACTTTGCTACACCACTTACCTTAAATCGGACGAAGATATATATGGGAGCTATATCTAAATCTTAAGCGATTTTCATGAAATATTGCACACATCATTCTATACTTAATACAATACGCTATGCCAAATTTCGTGCAAATCGAAAGATATATAGGGACTTTAGTTGACTATTTACGTAAAATCGGGCGAAACTATATATGGGAGCTATATATAAATCTGAACCGATTTTCACGAAACATTGTACAAATAATTCTAGACTTAATTCAGTACGCTATACCAAGTTTCGTGCTAATCGATAGATGTATAGACACTTTGGACGGACGGACATGCATTTATCGACTCAGAAAGTGTTTCTATACATATTCTCAAAAGGAACCATATGTCTATCTCGATTATTTTTGCCTGTTACAAACATATGCACAAAGACGTAATACCCTGTACCACAGTGTGGTGAATGGTATAAAAACCATACACATTCTAATATCTATGAAAAATTGTATGTCAATCCTGGTGTACCATTTGGTAGCTATATTTTAATCTAAACCGATTTTCTCCAGTTTCAATAATGTTCATTCCTGAGCCCCATAAATGCGGCTAAAAACTTTATAATACTGACAATGACCAAATAAGTCAGCTTCAATTACAGCTACATTGCTGGGAAAGTGCGACTACTTGGTTCGTTATGGATATGACCAAAACGTAAATATATGTTGATTATTTTTATGAAGAATTGACACCTCATGATAACCTGGAGAATAAAATTCGAGCCACTTCTGTTGGGGACTAAGCGGAAACTTGCGAGAGAGGGAGAGCTTTTATTTAATGAGAATCCATAATATAAAATTACAGTGAATTTAGTTGAACACGTGCCCGAACTGCCTAAAATACCGAAATTTTGAGATGTAGTGTTATATTGGGGCTACCTTAAGAAGAAGTACCAAATTACAGCAGCAGGTTGAAAAACGTGACCAAATTTTTTGTAAGGAGATTTTTTTCTCAATGGGAATCCAAATGTTATATAAAAGCCAATTCGGCTGAAAACCATACTTAAACTCTTCCCTAAATCCGAAATTTGGGAGCCACCGCTATGTGGAGGGCTATCCTAAAAATTAGATAAATATTTATAACTATTAGTAGGAAGTTTTTTTTGTCCAACAAGAACACAAAATACTACATTAGAGTTGATTAAAACGTGACCCAATGATTCAAAACATCAAAAGTATTGGGGTATACCTTTATATGGACCTACCCTGAAGAGTGGACCGACAGACAGATTTCTATTAGCTAATGCCTGAGGAGGAGTAGTAGTGCGTGATCTGCCGTGATTTCAACAGACAGGCCGACGGACACGTCTAAATCAACAACCAGTAAGGAAAGTAGTAAAGTCGGACGGGGCCGAATATATGATACCCTTCATCGCCATGGGTATATTTAAAAGGTGCATCCTTACAGAAGGGCCATTAACATTAAGGTGGGTGAAGTAAAATATGTGACTTTTATCTAAATGTGAATGGACATAGATCAATCCATAAACATGCCGTCTATTGTTACAATGGGACAAAATTATGTAAATCGATTTAAAGCAAATATTAATCGTGAACGCATTGAATACTTGGAACACAAAGTCGGTTCGATATATACATGGGCTACATCTGTACTTCCACACGCAACTCCGTCATTATATTCTTAAAAAAAACATGAAGAGTATGGTGCAACATTTACATAAAATCGGATGAAAATAGATATGAAAGCTATATCCAAATATGAACGGACTTCAACGATACTTGACACAGTTTAGGTTAGACTACTTTATGCACGTTTTTTTCCTAATAGACATATTTTGGGTCCTACTTAAAATCGGACGACACCATATGGGGGATATATCTAAATCTGAACGGATTCCAACAAAACTTGACACACGTTTGGCTAAACTATCTTAAGTACGTTGTGCAAACTTTTGTGTAAATCTGAACCGATTTTCAAGAAATTGTACACACATCATTCTAGACTCAATTCTGTACGATACGCCAAATTTCGTGCAAATCAAAGGATATATAAGGACTTTGGTATACCATTTATATTGAATCGGTCGAACATATATATGGGACCAATGTCTAAATCTGAACTGATTTTCAAGATATTTTACACACATCATTCTAGACGTAATTCATCACGCTGTGCCAAATTTCGTGGAAATCGAATGATATATATAGGGGCTTTGGTGAACCATTTACATTAAATCGGGAGAAATAGATATATGAGAGCTATATCTAAATCTGAACCGATTTTCGCGAAACTTAATACACATCATTCAAGACTTAGTTCAGTAAGCTATGCCAAATTTCGTGCAAATCAAATGATTTTCAGGGACTTTGTTGTACCCTTTACTTAAAATCGGCCGAAACTATATATGGGACCTATATCTAAATCTGAACCGATTTTCACGAAACTTAGCACACGTCATTCTAGCCCTAATTCATCACGCTATGCCAAATTTCGTGGAAATCGAATGATATATAGGGACCTTGTTGACCAATTACATTAAATCTAGCGAAACTATATATGGGAGCTATATATAAATCTGAACCGATTTTCGCGAAACTTTACACACATCATTCTAGACTTAGTTCAGTACGCTATGCCAAATTTCGTGCCAATCAAATGATTTTCAGGGACTTGGTGCACCATTTACCTAAAATCGGGCGAAACTATATATGGGATCTATATCTAAATCAGAACCGATCTTCATGAAACTTAGCACACGTCATTCTAGACCTAATTCCGAACGCTGTACCAAATTTCGAGCAAATCGAATGATTTTCAGGGACTTTGATGCACCATTTACCTAAAATCGGGCGAAACTATATATGGGAGCTATATCTAAATGTGAACCGATTTTCGCGAAACTTAGCACACATCATTCTAGAATTACTTTAGTACGCTGTACCAAATTTCGTGCAAATCGAATGATTTTCAGGGACTTTGGGGAACCATTTACCTAAAATCGTGCGAAACTATATATGGGAGCTATATCTAAATCTAAACCGATTTTTCCCAATTACAATAAGGTTTGTCCTTGGGCCGAATAAGTGACCTATGCCAAATTTCATCCAGTTCGGACCATAAATGCGATCTGTACATTGTTTACAATTTAACATGGACAGACAGACGGGCGGACGTACGGACATGCATAAATCGACTCAGAAAGTGATTCTATGTATATTCTCAAAAGGAACCATGGGTCTATCTCGATTCCTTTTGCCTGTTACAAACATATGCATAAAGACATGATACCCTGTACCACAGTGTGGTGAAGGCTAAAAAAAGAAATTTTATTCTGGTCAATGTGAATATTTCGTGGCTTTCAAAGTTCATATATACCCCATCCCTACTTATTGTCATATTGCTTGGAAAATAAGGTAATAACCATTATAATACCTGGAGCTGGTCTTTCTCACTTATTGTTGGTCAGTAAAAAAGCCGCTGATTTAAGCCGAACTATTCGAATTTCTCCAAAGACTTCAGTCAGACAAATTATGGTGTACCACTCAAAATTTACCATCCTACGTTGCACATACTAAACAATCGCCACCTGACCAATTTTACCGAAGAAACAAGAATTGCTTCGAAGTGCTTCATCTTTTACGATCAGGTGTTCGTGCAATATCGAATATCCCAGGAGTCCCCATCCCACGGTACAAAACTATCTTATTTTATCAGTTCCCGCACGACCTCATTTTTTGGCGGCACAATGGTCTCTTTTGGATGACTTTCACGAAACTTCGTAGTTTGGGTGTACGATGGTTCTTCATCAACATACAAAGATTTATTTAATCGATTTACTCTTGTTGTGCTAACCCATGTGGAGTGTTATGAATGTTGTGCTGTAAAAATTTCTATCAAAATTTCAAACGGAACGCCTTATAATGTCCTCTAAACGAATTTAAAAAAATATTTTGTTACCCAGTGTATTCAAAAACAATTAGCGATTCAATGTTTCTTGGAATAGCTAAATAATAAACATTTTTCCCATAATATTAAAAAATAAATTATAGATTTTGTTTTGTATTCGTATTTAGATTTTAAAAATAGTTATTTTGCCAAATACAGCAACAAAGACAATGTACATACATACGTTTGTATATCATTTTTGTGTTTATTGTTATTATTATTTGTTTCTCTAAATTATACAATCAAATTCCGACAGGCAATCAACCAAAAAATTACAATAGCAACAACAACAACAGCAACAAGAAACAGCTACGTATATGATCGGTGTTGGCCTATCAATTTCGCATTTTGAACGTTTTAAATGCGATTGCAATGATATTCCGACTTGACTAAATGAACAGAGGGATGGAATGGACGAACGGACGGACGGACAGTCAGTCACAGTAACGTGAGTAAAATTTTATTTGTAATAACCACAAAAGAGAAAAACTATCAATGAATTCTGTGGTGTATTTGTTGTTGCTGCTGTTAAATTGTTTTGGTTCTTTGTAACTAAAAATAAATGCGTTTTTTTTTTTTGTATTTTTTCCTTTTTTGCATTTGTTGTTGTTGGTTGTACTGCTGCTGCTGTTGCTGCTGCCAACAATCGACAATAAAATGTCGAAAGTGTTAATTAAAATGTACATTAAAATAATAATAACTAGCCAGTCGTCAGTCCGCCAGTCATTCGAATGTCTATTAAAAATGGTTAATTGCCATAAAGGAAATCATCATCAGCAAATTGGATGCATATCTATCGTATGCATCCAATCCAACGAATAATGAAATGAAAATTATACAAATACAATAGACACCGATAATAATAATCGGAGAAAAAAGAGGGTATTTATAGGAAACCTGTAATTAGAATTTCCATTTCTATTGCCGGAGAAAAGGGATATTTCAATCAAATTTCTTGCCTTTTAATGGTAATGTCTTTTTGGACATTGATTAGAATAGAGGCGTTGGGTGTATAAGGGATTGCTAGGAGGCCTACTATATACATTTTTGGCCTAATAATGAAAATGCTGATATTTGTCACCAAGAAAAGTGTTTCAAAGTATTTTCCATCTTTTCCTGTGCTCAAATCTATTGTAGATGTTATTTTTTCCGATTAATATACCTACAAAGTATTTTTAGTTTTTGAAAATCATCCTCTTTCAACGAAACAATTGTGGGATTAAAAAATCATTGTGTGATTGAACCTATTAATTCGCTTTGGCCATAAAGAAAGGTGCTGGTGTGAGAACTCACTTTGTCATGGTACGATTTTCTCCCAAGGCTTCGGACAATTTCTGGTCTACAACTCAGAGATTACTGTTCTGTAGAATCACTTTCTGAGTCGATTTATGCATGTCCGTCTGTCCGTCCATGTATTTTTGTTAACAAAGTACAGGTCGCATTTATGATCCGATTTGGATGAAATTTGGCACAGGCCACTTAATTGGCTCAAGGACGAACCCTATTGAAATTGGAGAAAATCGGTCCACGTTTAAACATAGCTCCCATATAAAACCCCCAAATTTTAAATATATACAGGTATTTTGAGGTTCTTAAGCCCGTTTTTTAACTGAATTCGCTGAAATTTGGTACTTGAGTTCTTATTGGGTAGCAAATCTCCCTACCAAAAATTATAAATAAAGGTAATTTTTTTCGGATAGCCCCCATATAAGGGTACCCCCAATTTTCGGTATTTTGAGGTTCTTGAACAAAATTCTTTTTATACCCTTCACCACACTGTGGTACAGGGTATTATGTCTTTGTGCATAACAGGCAAAAGAAAACGAGATAGACACATGGTTACTTTTGGGAATATGCATAGCATCACTTTTTGAGTCGATTTAACAAATTAGGTCTAGAATGATGTGTGTTAAGTTTCCTGAAAATCGGTTCAGATTTATATATAGCTCCCATATATATTTTCGTCCGATTTAATGTAAATGGTGCACCACATCCCTATATATCTTTCGATTTGCACGAAATTTGGCACAGCGTAATGAATTATCTCTAGAATGATGTGTGTTAAGTTTCCTGAAAATCGGTTCAGATTTAGATATAGATTTCATATATATTTTCGTCCGATTTAAGGTAAATTGTGCACAAAAGTCCCTGTATATGAACAAAAGTCCCATATGAACAATTTAGTATCGGTTGCAGAATGACGTGTTCCAATTCCATTTTACTGGTAATTAAAAAATGCGACGTCTGTTAGGATTCATCTGTTGAATATACTCAAAGTGGTGAAGGGTATCTTATAGTCGGCCCCGTCCGACTTTACTACTTTCCTTACTGGTTTTTTTGTAAGTCTACGCCATGATGAAACAAATATTTTTTAAAAAAATCTAAACCTTGATATTTATGAAAAAAATATTTTTTAAAAAAGTCTGCGCCTTGATAATTACGAAGAAAATTAGAAAATCTACCCCTTGATGTTTATGAAAAACTATGTTTTAAAAAATCGACGGCCTGTTTATAAGAAATATTTTTTTAAAGAATTTATATTTTAAATTTTATTTTAAAAAATCCTGAAAAAATATTAATTTAACCAGTGAGCGGAGCAGTATAGTCGGACGGGGCTGATTATCACCGAAAATTGTAGGCGTTGCCCTTGACCATACCTTGATTCTCATGAAAATTTTCAAAGCTATCAGCGCTATATTACCGCCCTCGAATATTAATGGGTTACTAAATAATATATGAATACGTAAGCACGTGTAAATATTCAAATGTATCTTCCACATCGGAGTACATACGACAATATATAATAATTTGTATCAAATTAAAGGTTAACCACTCCTCTTGGTTATACAATCAACGTCTCGGATCTATGTCCTTCAGTGGTAAATGTGTACGATATAGAATAAAAAATTTGTAATTTTTCACATAAAAGTCAGGGTCCAATAGACCCGCATATATATTGGCCGATCTTTATCAAAACAGGCATGCTTATTCTTTGGCCTGATGCCCTTTTCCATGTAAAATTTCGCCATGTTTGGGCCATAATTGCGGTCTCTGGAGCGACCAAAAAAATCATTAATTTTTTGATGCAGGTAGTGGATTTTTTTTAATCCACTCGTTTTGTTGCATTAAAAAATGCCTAAAAATCCTCGCCTTTTGGGACCTTGAAAATATATTATTTTAAAAATCCACGCTTTATGGGTTCTTGAAGAAAATTCATTGAACATAAGTCATGCCGTAGTATACTAGGCCTCCTTTGCGGCTATTACATCTCTAGTTTACAGCTCCTCTTCGACGTTCCACTACTTCATAATTAATATCACACATTTTTATTTTATTTTGAATTTTGGTTTTCATTATCATTGGCGCTTTACATGTCTGGACATCTGTTCCGTTTTATTATCAAGACTAGATGGCAGGTCGACTATCATAGCTGTCGTCCATCCAATCTATTTGTTGTTAGTCTCAAACATATATTTGTTTTTTTTTCTTGTGCCAAGTCAAGTCAATCAGAATGAAAGAAAAGAAATACGAATATAATAAAAAAAAAATCGGTCTGTCCATCTGGGTGATTACTGTCTGCAGTAGAGAAATATGCAAATTTCTTTTGCTTATTAATAATTTATACATACATTTTGTTTGTCAATACGCCACTACCTCTCTCTTCATGGTATTTGATTATTATAACTATGGTGCGCTTGCGCGCCTTACCGTTTCTTATAGAAGAAAAATCAACAACAGCAAACTTATTAAAATTTTATGGCCACAGAGGCAGTCGGTTGGGTGATGATGTTGCCGTATTTGTTTTTGTAAATTATTTATACTTAAAAATATAGATTTTGACATCTATGCGAAGTTTATGATAAGATTTTGAGTGACTTTAAGCGTTTGATTGTCATTCATTTGATTTTTGTTGTTGTTGTTGTTTTGAATTTGTTTCGGGCATCAAGTTTGGGGTGATGGTTTATCCGTCGATTTTATGTCTTCGTAGCATTGGAATGTCTGTCTACTGGTGTTTTTTTTTCTTCTTCTGTAAAACTTATTATTACTTTTTGTTGTTGTTTTTGAAATTTCACAATTTTTTATGTTTTCAACTCTTATTGTTAGCAGTTCTCTAGTGTGGAGCCAAAAAAAAAAACTATTTAAAAAAACCAGAAGAAAAATATTGGAAGCTTTAAATAAACATTGACAATTGAAAGGGTTTTGAAAATATAAATAAAAAGATGAAGAGAAGAAATAAATAAATATATAAAATAAAAAAAAAATAAAATCATAAATTTCGTATTAAATTACATGTAACACGAGTCCCCAATAGTCACACTGCGTGATTAGACATAAACAGATTCGAACAGATACGAACTCAATATTTTTTTGAAGGCATAAATTAGTGCCAGATTTACATGAAAATCAAATAGACTCACCAAAAGAAGTCAACATAATCCAAGATTTGTATGAAAAAAAAGTGATGGCAAGGCAGCCGGGAGGGAGGGAGATAGGCAGATTACGCTTTATTGAACATTAAATATTTTGGAAGCTCTTAAAGAGTCAAATAACACACAAGCGTCTCTGTGTTAATGTCTTTTTATTATTAAATAAATAAATGTGAATTTAAAAACATTAAAAATAATAACAAATAAAACGGTATTGAATTCGGTCAGCTGAATTGTTTTTAATGATTTTATTATTATTGAACGAAAACCTTGATAGTGTTGTTGAGGAAGTCAAAACCGATCGTATTACAAAACCTTTTCTTTGGACAATCTTATTGTCGACCTCTACTTTGTGAATTTAATAGACTCAGTTAAAAATCTCTATATTGAGACATAGATGACACTTCTTAAATTACTTAGATATAAGTCTTTAATAGCCCTAACTTTCAATAGAATCGCTGTTTGAATGGAAACAGACATTTAAAATACCTGCAATCGTTCGTGACTTTCATAAATGTCGGGCTATGCCATGATAAATTTTTGATAATAAAATTTGACACCCAATTCATTCCATTCGAACAAAAAAGCCGAACAAGCCGACATTTCTAAATCGACTACAAATTGTCTGAAGTGGACTTGGTCCAAAAACGTAAGGATTGAAGGTGATATTTCGAGATAGTGAATTTTTGTTGTATCGCATTAGATTTAGGCCTAAAACCACTAAAGTATATGGAACACCCTTCATTAATATATCAAAGATTTTTAGGTGGCCTTTTCTTTATATGGAATACCAGATCTATGTCTAGAATACCTCTTCTATAATACAGATCACCTCTTCTGTTTTTCGGCATAGAAATCTAACAAACAAACAAAAAACCATCTTAAAAATTTACATCTGCTCGCTTGGTGGGTGAGAGAATTGTTCATCTGTTCAAAATATCAACCGTCTGGCTGGCAACCAAATTAGCCGCCGTTTGGTCAGCGAGTCACAGATGTTTTGCCGTTCGCCTGTTAATGAACGAATTTAATGCTCTTGCCACCCGACAATCATCGTTTGGGGTCAATGGGGCAACAGAGCAAATGATTGACATTCGTTTTGTACTAAGTAGTATGTATAGTCGAATCGGACGTCCCCTTCTCTTTTGGGTTTTCGTTCATCACCACCACCACCAGCCATCAATCAACAATTCAAGAGATTGTCTGCAGATGCAGCCGAAATGAAAAATTAAAAAAAAAACACTTGAAGATATCACTCAATTTGAAATGAAATAAGGAATTCAAATCTGTTTGCTTTGTGTCTCTGTGTTTTTTTTTATTATTTATTTTATTATTTTTTTTTTTTTTTGTTCTCAGCAATTGTAGAGAATTGATCAAAAGGCATCACCTGCATTACATTCTAATTTTGATGGACTTGGCCACGGGGGTCTTACAAAATTCTTCTTTCAATTATACAAAAAATCACCAAATTGCAGTCGATGATCGGTATCTGTAACGCCCCCTTCGAATTGATGAGAATGCATTTTTAGTTAATTTGAATATGCACATGATTATGCATGCTTTCAGATAATGATCGGAGTATCTTCTAAGAATTTATATACATATGTAGGTCTTATATAGACATAGTAGCTCACCTAAAGCAATCTAAGTCTTCAATATAAGGAATAGGTCGTCTATATATAGAGGAGTTATTTTTTCCAGTAAGGAAAATAGAAAAGTCGGACGGGGCCACCTATATGATACCCTTAACCAATCGAAGATTGAAATGTGTAGCATTTTCAGAACTTAATTCAAACTCCGTGCAAATCGAAAGATATTATAACGAGTGGTTTTAACTAAGGTTGAAGTAAGCTCAGTCGCTGCCAGGGTCAACTTAAGGACCCTCAAACCTTAAGTACAAATACGAGTGATTACAATTTCAATGTTTATTATAATACTCTGATGTTTACAATACGAATAATAGTTTGGATGTGATATAAGCTTTTATGTTGGAATCTAATCGGTAATGGTAGCTGGGTATGGAGGTCGGATCGTTAATAGCCGGCTGGTTTCAGTCGGCTCGGGGGTTGTTAAGTGATGTCGGCTCGTAAATAAACGGCTGGTTGGTATTCGGCTTTGGTTGTGGTCGGCTCGAAGGTGTACGGCTGGTTACAGTCGAAGATACTCGGCTAGCTACAGTCGGCTCGAAGATACTCGGCTAGCTGATCGGCTCGTTGCAGATCGGCTGGCTACCGTCGGCTCGATGGTAAGCGGCAGGATACAGTCGGCTCGAAGATACCCGGCTAGCTGATGTCGGCTCGTTGGTATCGGCTGGCTACAGTCGGCTAGCTAAAGTCGGCTCGTTGAAGATCGGCTGGCTACCGACGGCTCGTTGGTGATCGGCAGGATACAGTCGGCTCGAAGATACTCGGCTAGCTGATGTCGGCTTGTTGAAGATCGGCTGGCTACCATCGGCTCGTTGGTGATCGGCAGGATACAGTCAGGTCGTTGGTGATCGGCAGGATATAGTTGGCTCGAAGATACTCGTCTAGCTGATGTCGGCTTGTTGAAGATCGGCTGGCTACCGTCGGCTCATTGGTGATCGGCCTGATACAGTCGGCTAGCTGATGTCGGCTTGTAGAAGATCGGCTGGCTACCATCGGTTCGTGGTGATCGGCAGGATACAGTCGGCTCGTTGATGGTCGGCTGGTTCGTGGTTTTCAGGGTTCGGGTTTTGTCAGGGTTCGGTTAGTAATTAGTGGTTATTAGTGTGGAGCTAGCTCTGAGCTGGGGAGCTGGCTTGAGCGAGGAGCTTGCAAAGAGCGAGGATCTGGCTATGAGTGAGGAGCTGGCTATGAGTGAGGAGCTGGCAAAGAAGGGGGAGCTGGCTATGAGCGAGGAGCTGGCAAAGAGTGGGGAGCTGGCTATGAGCGAAGCCGAACCGTCGTTAACATTCACCAGTATACGAGACACATCTTCGCCACTCGTAGTTCGTTAACGTCCGAGGTCGACCACTTCGACATGGAAACGTGGAACATATATCCGTATGGTACTATGAAGTTAATGAGAGTTATTGTGTACTTCAAGGAAATAGCCTGTCGATTAATGCAAAGAATTTGAAGAACACAGGTAATGCTACCGACTTAGGTTTAGAGTGAGACGTTATTCACTACTAAATATTGAGGTGGGTTGACATTAACTTGGGTCGTACATAATGTATGACACGGTCACATTACAATATATAGGGACTTTCGTACACCATTTACACTAATTCGGACGAAAATATATATGGGAGCCATATCTAAATCCGAACCGATTTTCTCGAAACTTAACACACATCATTCTAGACTTATTTCAGTACGCTGGCTGTGCCGAATTTCGTGCAAATCGAAAGATATATAGGGACTTGGGTACACCATATACCTTAAATCGGACAAAAAAATATATATGGGAGCTATATCTAAATCTGAACCGTTTTTTTTCAATTTCAGTAGGGTTCGTCCTTGAGCCAAATAAGTGACCTATGCCAAATTTCATCCAATTCGGATCATAAATGCGACCTGTACTTTGTTTAAAATTTAACATGGACAGACAGACGGACGGACGTGCATGAATCGACTTAGAAGGTGATTCTATGCATATTCTCAAAAGGAGCCATGTGTCTATATTGTTTCTTTTGCCTATGCACAAAGACATAATACCCTGTACCACAGTGTGATGAAGGGTATAAACAAATTCACAACAACAAATTGTTAGCCCTTCAATAAACCACTTCCATGAGAGAATATAAAAACCACGCCTATTGGTCTTAAGAAATTTCTTTATAAAAGCCACGCCTATTGGTCTTAAGAAATTTCTTTATAAAATCCACGCCTATTGGTCTTAAGAAATTTCTTTATAAAATCCACGCCTATTGGTCTTAAGAAATTTCTTTATAAAATCCACGCCTATTGGTCTTAAGAAATTTCTTTATAAAATCAACGCCTATTGGTCTTAAGAAATTTCTTTATAAAATCCACGCCTATTGGTCTTAAGAAATTTCTTTATAAAAGCCACGCCTATTGGTCTTAAGAAATTTCTTTATAAAAGCCACGCCTATTGGTCTTAAGAAATTTCTTTATAAAAGCCACGCCTATTGGTCTTATGAAATTTCTTTATAAAATCCATACCTATTGGTATTAAAATTTTTTTTATAAAATCCACGCCTATTGGTCTTAAGAAATTTCTTTATAAAATCCACGCCTATTGGTGTTAAGAAATTTCTTTATAAAATTCTTCAATATACCGGAAATAGGATGATACATATACATGGGTGCTCAAATAATGGGCCAATATAAATATATTTCTACATAGATGCATCTCAGTCTCAGTCTAAGAGGGAGCTATACAAAATGATATATCTCATTATATGATGTCAATAAACCTGCAAAGTGATATGTCATGTCGTTGCTATTTATTTCGACAGCCAGTGAGTGCAGTTTATTTCGTTCATTCACCAAAAATATTCGAAATAAAAAGAAAAAAAAAAACAACGCAAAACGTCGATTGGACCTTTATCAATCTACGTGAATTGTAAATTTGATTAAACAAAAGAATTTTACAACAAATGCACAACAGCAGCAGCAACAACAATAAATAAAAAATAATAACACTGTCAAAAAACCGATTTTTAATTTATTTTGTGCACAAATTATAATTCGTATAATCGGCAAACCGCAAAAAAAATTGCAAAAAACAACCGAATTACAATAATCTTTTGTTGTGGCCTTTTGTGGCTCTTTTTGAGAATGAAAATCGTTCATTGGTTCCAACGATAATTTTTTGTTGTTGTCATTCTCTGTTCTCTTTCAAATAAATTACAAATGCAAAATCCCAAAAATGATTAAATCGAACGCATACAATTAATAATTTTTGTTAGGGGGTTTTGAAATCCCCAGACAATTTTGAACTCCTTTTTTTGGCGGACAAAAAACGAATGAACGAACAAACGACCGTTTATCGTTAATGGGAATCTTTGTGGCCAGACAAATCCCAACCATCATGGGAGCTGATCATCTGTTCGATTGACTTATTTTTCAACACTTTTTTGTTGCTGTTGTTTTAGTTTTTTTTCTTCAGACAAATATGGACATTAGTCATATTAGGGAATAACACGATGACACATTCTTAAATTGGGGATCACGACATTTAAATTTGATTTCGAACAAAAGCCACAGTGACAGCTACAACAACAACAACAACGCCAACAATAACAGCAATAACGTGCCAATTATACATGTGTGTGTGTGTGTGCGTGTGTGTTTGCATTTGTTTTCACAACACAGATGACATGATTTAAATGTTTTGTAAATAAATTAATTTTCTTTTTATGGTCATTGTCCGGTAGAACAATAGCAACAGCAGCTACAACAACAAAAACACATGTCAGACAGAGTTTGAAAACATTTTCAATATATTTATGAGAATTTATGAATTTGTCCGAGAAAAAAGCGCATTATTTTTTTAAATATGGTGTATGATATATAAGCCTCCATGCAAATTTAAAAGATCACTTGAATGAGTCCATATTAGGTTAATTCGCTGCATTTGAGACCTCTATAAATAGAAAATAATTTAAACCAGGAATATCTATTGGAGGCTTCTTGTCTGTTGATGGTTTCAATTTATATCCATAGAAAACTGGTGGTACATATTCCAACATAAGGTGGAGTGCATATAAAAGTTGTCATTCCATTTACAACACCTCGAAAACTCATTGAATACCCCATGATATATATATATATATATTCGTGATCAGAATAAAAATCTAAGTCGGTGTCCGTCTGTCTTTCGAAATCTTAATTGGTGATTTGGTATTTTGGATTCCCATTATGCATTATATATCAAATCTTCCTACAAAATATAATATATAACTATTGGTCAACGTTTCTCGGTTTTGTCCAAAGTGGTAGTAATTATACCCTACACAACTATGTTGTCAGGGTATTATAGCTTTGTGCAGCCCCAAATGTTTGTAACGCCGCGAAATATTGGTCCTAGACCCACCTTTAAGTATACCGATCGTCATATCTCGTCTAGCTGAGTCGATCTAGACATGTGTGTTCGTCCGTCCGTCTGTCCATTATAATTTGTAAACACGATACAGGCCACAGTTATGGACCAATCTTCACGAAATTTTGCATGTAGGATAGGTTCTGGCCAATGAAGACCCCTATTGTCTTTGGAAAAGATCGGTTAATATTTAGGGGATGAAATGGACCAAAAACTTTATTTTTGTCGGTTTTTCTTGTAGCTCCAGAGGCCGCAATTATGGCCCAAACATCGCGAATTATTGCATGGAGAAGGGGATCGGGCCAAAGAATAAGCATGCCTGTTTTGATAAAGATCGGTCAATATTTAGCGGGTCAAATGGACCCTAACTTTTATGTGAAAAATTACAAAATTTGTATTCTATAGCGTATATATTTACCACTGAAGGACATAGACCCGAGAAGTTGATAATATACCGTAGAGGTGTGATTGACCTTTAAATTGATACCAATTATATTGCCGTAGGTACTTGTATGCGGGAGTTACACTTAAATATTTACAGGTGCTTACGTATTTATATATTATTTAGTAACCTATTACCACACTGTAGGGCGGAAATATAGCGCTGATCACTTTGAAATGTTCCATGAGGTTCCAGTTATGGTCAAGGACAACGCCCAAAATGCTAGGTGATGATCAGATAATAATTTTTCGGATAAAGCTTACCGAAAACTTAATTATTTGTGGTTTTCGAGTCAAAAGCCGAACATCACAACACACCCACGGTGAAGGGAATCTGGATAAGTAATTAGAGGGGTCGTACTGATTATTAGTAACATTTGCTGACCACTAGCCATTCAAAGGTGTGCAAATATCGCGAAATATTGCCCAATCTCAGAATATAGAACCACAGAAAGTTAAATTTTAATGGAAGTTGTGTAGGGTATCGTATGGTCGGCCCCGCCCGACTATACTGCTCCGCTCACTGGTTTTGTATTCTCATTGTCTGTTGCTTTCATATATATTTTCGTCCGATTTAATATATATGGTATACCAAAGTCCCTATATATCTTTCGATTTGCACGAAATTTGGCACACCGTACTGAATTAGGTCTAGAATGATGTGTGTTAAGTTTCCTGAAAATCGGTTCAGATTTGTATATGGCTATATATTTCGTCCGATTTAATGTAAATGGTGTTCCAAAGTCCCTATATATCTTTCGATTTGCACGAAATTTGGCATAGCAAAATGAATTAGCTCTAGAATTATGTGTTTTAAGTTTCCTGAAAATCGGTCCAGATTTATATATAGCTCCCATATATATTTCGTCCGATTTAATGTAAATGGTATTCCAAAGTTCCTATATATCTTTCGATTTGCACGAAATTTGGCATAGCGAAATGAATTAAGTCTAGAATGATGTATGTTAAGTTTCCTGAAAATCGGTCGAGATTTAAATTCGACGAAAGGGGTGAAGGGTATCATATAGTCGGCCCCGTCCGACTTTACTACTATCCTTACTGGTTTTCTTCTAAGGTTTTCAACCAAATTTGCTAACCTAAAATGATAACTATTGTCATCTAGAATTTTTAAATTGTGTACTGAACCTCTTTCTTCGAACTTCGATCTAAATTAGGAAGAAAGATTACAATTTATGTCGGCCTTGTCCGTCTTTTTCACTTTTCCTACTTATAAGTTGTTTTAGGTTATATGGATTGCTTTCCTTTTCTCTCGAATATATTCTAATTTGTTTGAGAGAATCCCTAACAAATTTTGCATAATACTTCAAAATCATTCACTCACATTTTCTTCCATTTCAATATTCCTAGTCAAATTAATGATCTACAAATCACTTCATTAGTTGCAAAATATGGCCACACAAAAAAATTAATAAAAATATGGGTAAGGTTTTCTTGTATTATATATTTTTTTCATTTTTTTTTTGTTTTATTTTATTTGTGAACAAATCTCCAAATAAATAACATGGCGCATGGCGCCAGTCGAAAATCATTAATTTTTTTCTTTTCTTTTTTGTTATGTTCGTTTTGTTTTGTTCGACGTTTTGGGGGTTACGAATATAAATAATTAACAGATATTTATTGTGACTAAAACCAAATTCAAATTCGCATACATTGTAGTCGTTTTTTTATGATAGGTAATATTGAAGAGACATTCGCGGGCAAACACACACACACCTACAGTTACATTCATAAATTTTTTGATATATGAATTTTGTTTTTTAGTGGGAATGAAATTTTGGTCAGGAGTCACTTAGGTAAGTAGCTGTACTGTGCGGAGTGTTCAAGTTTTAATAAATTAAAAAAATGTCATAGTCTTTTTTTGGGGGTAGTGCGAACACATTATTAAATGATTTGTCAATGTTGGCAAGTCGAAGTGTCGAAAGGATGACCTAGGAGAAATTCAATTAAGAAATGGAAAGTTATTGGCAATGTGGAATATGTAAAGCATAGTATTCTCAAAAGGACACGAGAAACTAACTGCAAGAAAATTAATAAATATTTTAATGGTGAAGGAGTTTATTTATGGCATGAATAGTATATCAGATACTTCAAAGTACCATAAAAAAATTTCATATAAACCAGTACCTCTGTTGGTATCTGTCTACAGAGTATTCGAATGTATTTATACTTATACATATAACAACCAGTAAGGAAAGTTCAAATGTCGGACGGCGCCGACTATATGATACCCTTCACCACTTTGGGTACATACAAGTGATGATAATATCTACAATATCCTGTAGATAGAACAGACATAGAATCATTGGAGGACCATTGAGATGGAATCGGGCAAAAATAAATATGCTATCTAGATAGATATTTGAACCAATAGAAAAACCCCCATACACATAACATTCCGAAATCAATAGCATGTCAAACGGGCAGACTTCGATTCCTTGGTGTACCATTTGTATGAAATCGAGTAAAATTTTGTATGGGAGCTATATATAAACACATTTGTTTTTTGTTATCACTCTAAATTCAATTAAATACCTCCTGCCAAATTTCGTGTAAATAGAACAAACATATGCTCTTCGGTGCACCATTTACATAAAATCGAACAAAACTATATATTACCTATATCGAAATCTGAAACGATTTCAAACTTTGCTCAATCGGACAAATTTTGGGAGTGTATCATTCAGTGTATCATTCACAAAAAATTGAACGAAACTATATATGGGAGATATATGTAAATTCGAACCAAAACTTCGCAGACATCCGTCTGGACCTAATTCAGTACAAATTTCCGTGCAAAATTTTGTACCAATCGGACAAATATTGGGAGTTTGGTGTAACATTCACACAAAATCGGACCAAGATATATATGGGGTCTACATTGGAGAAGAATGAAAGGGTGTTAATCTCGTAGCTACCGAACTGTCGATGTCGCCAGCTGCACAGAGCTGGGCATCTACATAGTAGATGCTCAATCGTCTCTCTCTCCTCTTCGTCCTCACACAGACGGCATTTGGAAATAAGAGACCTAATTCTACAGTGACCAGTGATGATCCCTACGGTTAGTTTCATCTCATTTTTTCCAAGGGAGATCAATGAATTTGATCTACGCCTGGAGATCAAAGGCCAGATGGATGTAGAGGTTTTACATGAGGTTTCCTCCCTTCATCTGCGTCCCGTTTTCTCCAAGCAGATCTTGCGTATACTGTCTATGTAATAACTGAGAGGTGGTTTAACAGTAGCATAAACTTGTATGCTGATCGACTGTGAACCAGTGCGAGCAAGCTCGTCGGCTATTTCATTCCCTGTTATATCGCTGTGTCCAGGAACCCAACAAAGTCTAACAAAGTGACGTATATCTAGCAAAATTTCTCTACATTCTCGAACTGCCCTAAAATGTATAGTCCTCGAATTTATAACTATCGGCAAATATAGTCACTGGTCCAATGATCTTGACCAATTTCATAATTCTTTGACCAATTCCAGAATTTCTGCCCGAAAGCTAGTTGTTGTTCAATTTGTATGAGTTATTTATGGATAATTTGTCGTAAAAGACTCCTGCACCTGTCGGCAAATATAGTCACTGGTCCAAGATCATTACGCCATAATTCTTTGACCAATTTCAGAATTTCTGCCCGAAAGACCCTACAGTTGTTGTTCAATTTGTATGAGTTCTTTATGGATAATTTGTCGTAAAAGACTCCTGCACCTGTGCCCTCCTCCATCTTAAATCCGTCTGTGTAAATTGAAAGACGGTCTAGAGGAGGTGATCCACTCGCCCAGGACTCTCTGCTTGGAAGATGAACTTCAAAATCATCAATATTTAGGTATGAGGGAATATAGTCACTAAAACTGGATTTATTAATATTTCACGATTCGGAATCGTGTTGATGATATTTGCATGTCCAAGGTGTGAGTTACGCCACTCTTCTGATTCCATAAGTCTCATTAAACTTCTAGGTGCTTGAAAACTGACCTGTAAATCAAGGGGCATTAGATTTATCATCGCATTTAAAGCAGCTTGAGGAGTACTTCTGGGAGCACCAGAAATGAGGAGTGAGGCGGACCGCTGTACACCGTATATTTTGGACAAAAGCGTATTCCTTCCAAGTGCCGGCCACCATACAAGACAACCATAGGTTAGAATGGGAAGTACGACTGTATCATACAACCAGTATACAATTTGTGGTTGTAACCCCCAGCTCTTCCCTATACAGTTCTTGCATGAATGAATTGTTGGTCAAGGATTATGCCGAGGTATTTCGCCTCAATGGA
Source organism: Musca vetustissima (assembly GCF_032173495.1). NCBI lineage: Eukaryota > Metazoa > Arthropoda > Insecta > Diptera > Muscidae > Musca > Musca vetustissima. Next base: position 28,307 of record NW_026885007.1, on the reverse strand, counting down.
GAGTTCTAGGGCAATGCCATCCAGTATAGGTATGGAAAACGTTGGAATTTTCCGCTTTCTCGTGAACAATACCAACTATGTCTTCGTGGGATTTACCCCTAGACCATTGTGTCGGACCCACTCCGATAGCAATACCAGTCCACTTTGCATAATATCTGAGATCGGACCTATATCTAAATCTGAACCGATTTTAACAAAACTTCGCAGACACCAATCTGGATATAATTCAGTACTCTGTGCAAAATTTGGCCCAATCGGATAAATATTGGGAGTTTGTATCTAAATCTGAACTGATTCCAACAAAACTTCGCATACATCAATATGGACGTAATTTGGTAATCTGTACAAAATTTTGTCGCAATCGGACAACTATGGGGAGTTTGGTGCATCATTTAATCGGAAACTATATATGGGAGCTATATCTAAATCTGAACCGAATTACTAAAATTTCAATTCGTCCTTGGACCAAATAAGTGAAATGTGCCAAATTTTATCCAAATCGGATCATAACTGCGACCTGTACTTTGTTTACAAAAATACATGGACGGACGGACGGACATGCGTAAATCGACTCAGAAAATGATTCTATGCATATTCTTAAAAGGAACCATGGGTCTATCTCGATTCCTTTTGCCTGTTACAAACATATGCACAAAGACATAATACCCTGTACCCCAGTGTGTTGAAGGGTATAAAAGAGGAAGACTTATAACAGGATTATAATAATGGCTTTGCAGTTTTCCCTGAAAAATATTATTTAAAGAACTACGCCTCTGAATTTTTTTCTTAAATATCTATGATCTGATATAGCCTCCGAAAAAATATTAAAAAAACAAGTGAGCGGGGTACCCCACTAAAATTATAAATATGGGTCCACTTTTTTGGTATCCTCCAATTTTCAGTATTTTGGGGGTTTAGAGACTATTATTTCATGGAGTTGGCTGTAAATATATATATATATATATATATATATAAATATATATATAGGTCCACTTTTTTGGTATCTCCAATTTTCAGCTTTTGGGGGTTTAGAATGGATTGGCTGTAATATAGTAGGGGAGACTGGGGCACCTTCGGCACTTTTTTTTTAGAGCTCTATATCTCAGTACTTATTCAACATATATAACAACTTTATGGCTGATTGTTGTCCTCTGACACTTAATTATAAAAAATAGTACCAACAAGATATAAAAAAATAGTATTAGTTAAAAAATTTTACAGTTTTTTAAAAAAAGTCTCCCCAATATAGTGATACCTCCTGAAGGAAAATATTAAGATACAAAACTAAAATATTGGGTTCAAAATTGAGGTATATCGGTCATTAATTAGGCATAGCCCCTCATATAGTGATAACCCCAAATATTCGCTAATTCCTAGCAATGTAATCAATATTGGCCCCCACTTTATGCATAGCCTCTTTTTATATAACTTTGCAAAAAGATTATATTTTTAAATATTTTTATAATAATACTCTAAATTGCAGTTGTTTGAAATGGATTTGAAATATTATAGAAACATCTACCATGTGTCAGTTATCAATATAGGTCCACGTTTTGGGTATTTTCAGATTTTATATATATAGGTCCATTTTTTCGGTTAGACTCCATATACGGGAAAATCCTTCAATTAAAAATCTTTGAAATTTGCAAAAACGGTTTGTAAACTTGGACCTGACGATTGAATTATATTGGCCACTTTTGGTAAAATATTGGGTTCAAAAAATATAATGATAACCCCAAATATTCGCTAATTCCTAGCAATGTAATCAATATTGGCCCCCACTTTATGCATAGCCTCATATAACTTTGTACTCTAAATTGCAGTTGTTTGAGGATGTTATGTTCCACTCTACCATGCGTTATCAATATAGGTCCACGTTTTGGGTATTTTCAGATTTTAGGGAAAATCCTCATTAAAAATCTTTGAAATTTGTATTTGGTGCACATAATGGTCTGCAAAAACGGTTTGTAAAATTGTCCACTTTTGGTATGTTCCCCATATTTTCATTTCAAGTACTTTTCGGTATACCTATGGTGGATGGTATCCAAACTTTGGCCCGGCCGAACTTTACGCTTTTTCACTTATTTAATACTCACTCTGCTACAGTCCCTCAACAAATAACATATTTTTTTTCAATCTATGCGCCTTGAAAAATATTCTTTAAAAATCATAGCCCTATTTTAATCTCCAAAACATACACGCTTTGCTTTAGCCCTCAGAAATTTAGTTTTTAATCTACCATTTCCTACAGTCCCCCAAAAAATAGCAACAAATAAATAATTATTTTCGTCTGGCGCCAAGTCAGATATGTTGCTTAGAAATCTATTCAAACGAGTGACAAAAACAATCATGTTACTAAAAACGATTAAATGGATCAATTCTATTAATTTCCAAATACAGAAAAAAACACTTTCAGGCCCATGAAAACAAAAACCAAAATGTCAAATCACCGGTGTATATTTCGCCAAAAAATTTAAATATAAATAAAATTAAGAAAATAAAAAAAATGTTTCTTTGTTTCTCGCTCACGCTCTCTCTCTCTCCCCATTTCTACAAAATTTAAATGCTATATAAATCGTGATTTTTATTAGTTTTAAATAATTTATTGATTGGGTTATAGCATGTATTTATTGAGGTGTTAAATAGCAATAAATACTTGTTTCTTGTCAATACTTTTGTTAACACCATGTCCGAGCGGCAGCAACAACAACAATCAGCAACACCACCGACGCCGCCACCTCCACCACCACCAACAACAACAGCAGCAGTTTCGGCTCAACAGCAACAGAAATTGTCATTCATTTGAGTGTCTCGGGGAAAAAAAGCGGTTGCTTTTTTAGATTTTTTTTTATAAATTTTTGGTCAAAGAACCAGACACCAATCAACACTACCCCATAGACGACAAAATCAAACCAAAAAATAATAATAAAATAAAAAATGTAAAAATTTAAAATCGAAAAACAAAAAACAACCAAATTAACAAAATACGTGTCTGCACGACAAGAATTCTAATGAAAATCCACATAAAATTGTGATTGGCCGTTGCTTGAACGGATCGTTGGTGTTGGTCAAGATTTGTTTTGTTTCGTCCAACTATGATTATTTATTTATTGGTTAATCTGGTTGTGCCACACAGTTCCAATTATAATAAATTTCTATTTTTTATATCCTTCAATGTTTGGCTAGTTAGCTATCTAGTCAGTTCGAATGGGGGCTGGCAATATTAGTTTGTGTAAGGTTTTGTAACATAAAACCAGTAAGGAAAGTAGTAAAGTCGGACGGGGCCGACTATATGATACCATTCACCACTTTGGGTATATTCTATAGCTGAGCCGATATCAGGGAAACTTGCCAGAGATTAATTTATATTACATCAGTACGTTGTGTCAATCGGCCTAGCTATGGATCTTTTCACGAAGCTTAGCAACATCATTCTAGACTTAATTCAGTACCCTATGCCAAATTTCGTGCAAATCGAAAGATATATAGGATCTTTGGTGCACCAATTACTTAAAATCGGATGAAAATATATATGGGAACTATATCTAAATCTGAACCGATTTTCATGAAACTTTGCACACATCATTCGAGTATCAATTCAGTACGCTATGTCAAATTTCGTGCAAATCTATATATAGAGACTTTGGTGCACCATTTACATAAAATCGGACGAAAATATATAACTAGCTATACCTAAATCTGAACCGATTTTCAGGAAACTTAACACACATCATTCTAGACCTAATTTATTACGCTGTGCCAAATTTCGTGTAGATCGAAAGATATTTAGGGACTTTGGCGCACCATTTACCTTAAATCGGACGAAAATAAATATGGGAGCTATATCAAAATCTGGACCGATTTCCAGGAAACTTACAACACATCATTATATTATATTGGAACGAATTCCGGGGGTGCAGAATTTCGGGGGTTAACGTTATTTGGAGGCTGCCCTAAAAAGTAGACCAATATTAATAAGGTTTAGTGAGAACAATTAGAAACCAAAATACTAAATTACAGCCGATAAGGTTGAACAGCGTGGCTAAAGGCTTCAAAATACCGAATATTGGGCCTACCTTAAAGAGCGGACTAACATTTTTCATTTCCAATATCAAACATTCTGGGAGTAGAGAAAATTTCAAAACTCTATCTTCAATATTGCGATCTATATTGTGATTTCAAAAGATATTCAGTCCGTCTGTTGATAGACAGACGGTCTTAGCCATGTCCGATATACAATTTTATTCTGATCAAGAATATCTATACTTTATGAGGGGATATTCGACCCTTTATAGTTATTTTAATTGTTAACATATATCATATTTATGGGAGCTATATCTAAATATGGACCGATTTTTCCCAATTTTAATAGGGTTCGCCTTTGGGTCAAATAAGAGACCTATGCAAAATTTCATCAAATTCGGATCATAAATGCGACCTGTACTTTGTTTAAAATTTAACATGGACAGACAGACGGACGGACATGCATAAATCGACTTAAAAGTGTCTATCTCGTTTCCTTTTGCCTGTTACAAACATATGCACAAAGACATAATACCCTGTACCACAGTGTGGTGAAGGGTATAAATATAGGATAATGTTGGGTGGGGTTCAACAACCATTAATTTGGAAGAATTCAAAAACTTCAACTACTAATAGTTCTTTTTTCTCATTTCCAGGTATGTCCAATTAAGAATCTGCATTGCAGTACAAATATTTGTAAGTATGTTAACAATTAAAATAACTATAAGTGGTCGAATATCCCCTATATGAACTTAATATTTTTAATCCTTATAGTTGGAGTGTCATTCCGTTTACAACACCTCGACATATTCGACGGAGGTCTCATAAAGTATAGATATTCTTGATCAGAATAAAATTACATGTCGGACATCAACAGACGGACTGAATATCTTTTGAAATCACAATAGAGATCGCATTATTGAAGATAGAGTTTTGAAATTTTGCTTTACTCCCAGAATGTTTGGTATTGGAAATGAAAAATGTTGTCCGCTCTTTATGGTAGGCCCAGTATTCGGTATTTTGAAGCCTTTAGCCACGCTGTTCAACCCTATCGGCTGTAATTTTGTATTTTAGTTACTCATTGTTCTCACTAAACCTTATAATATTGGTCTACTTTTTATAACGTTAACCCCCAAAATTCGGCATTCCGATGATTGTGGACAAGATTCGGAATTCGTTCCAATAGAATATTAGAAATGCTCATTAAGAAGTAAATCTACCTACCAAAAATTATCAATAACCCACATATATTGGGTTCTCATTGTTTAGATAATGTTCCTACTAAAAATAATCAATATTGGTCCACATTTTAGGGAAGCCTCCATATAACGCAACACTTTAAATTACTGTATTTTTCGGAGTTTGGACACGTGCTTCAATCAAATTGACTGTAATTTTATAATTTAGATTATCATTTAGTAGAACATTTTCCCACTAAAGATTATCAATAATAGCCCATGTTTCCGAGTAGCCCCGATAGAATGGTACCTACTATTAGGAGTGTGACACTTTTTTAAGCGAATTGTCTCCAACTTAATTTGTCGGGTTCTCTTGGGGTGTCAAATCATACCAAAATATAGTAATATTGGTTTAAGCTTTGGCATTTTTTAGGCTTTAGCCGCTTGAACACTGATATGTATACATATATGTATTTATATATTTTTTATTCTATAGAATAAAATAATTCATAAAGACGAAAAAACACTTTGGAGTTGTATTTGATGGTGGTGGCGGATTTTTCTATGACACAGACACTATTTGTCGTTTAGATTCTTCTATTTTGATCAGATCTCCGAAATGCTCGCTCGAATTCGAGTAAAGAGTGAAACTCGCTCGAATTCGAGCGGAAGTAGTAGAAAAAGTAAATAGAGTATACTCTATTTTTCTCTGCCACTCAAATAAGAGCGCAAGTGCTTTGCTCGTTTTCGAGTGGGAGTGAAATACGCTCGAAATCGAGCAGATTACACTCTTGCCGAGTACTCTTTTATATTTATTTATTTTTTTTTTGTTTGTGATACCGTTGTTTTACTTGATGTTGTTTGTGTGCATTGTTTGTTTGTTTTGTGATGTTTGGTTTGCAGTACTGCTGGGAAAGCATGCATCAACAAGCTCGTTTTCTGCGTTCTCTTTATGTAAGTCATTTCACATAAGATTTTTATTTGTACCTCACATGTGTAAACATTTTCAATAAACAAACAAAAATAAAATGTAACAAAATAATCAATGTCCTTTTATGTTTTTTTGAACATGATCTATCTCCCCACAGCACACAAAAGATCAAAATAAAAAAAAATTTGCTACTACACACAAACAAATAACCAAACAACCAAATTTATTTGTCCACTCGATTTCACTCTTAGAGTGAACTCTTACTCTTTTTCGAACATTTTGACTCACACTCTTTTTCTTCAACAAGCAGTACTCGCGAGCACTCCCAAACAAAATAAAAGAGTGGAGAGTATACTCCCTAAAAAACTGGTACTCTTTACTTACTCCCACTCGGGAGTATTTTTCACTCGCGAGATTAATCGAGCAAATCGGAGCTCTGATTTTGATTTTATATTTTCTTCTTTGTTTTGTTAAGTCCCAATTTGTCTTACTTATAACAATCCTATACAATGTTAAACATTCGGTTGAGCTTGTTGCTCGTACCAACACTTATATGTATGTTATATTAAATTTGGCATTCATATCGAAATAATTTGGAAGATGCATATGCGAATTAAAACAGTAACAGTATGTGAAATACAGAAACAATGGAATGCAAAACTAGCCACAATCGAGTGAGTGGAGAGGCAGCGATTGTAAACAAGAGAAACAGTAGACAAACAACCGGTTGCAAAACTAAGTGAGGGGAGAAACACAGAATGATACCAAAACAAAAACACAGCCGAACAATAAATCGTTGTGGCTTGTTTTCTTGGGAGGAATCAATTTGTTTTTGTCAATGAGAGAAAGAGAGAGCTGGAGGAAAATAATAAAATAATAATTTTGATATTAATGAAATGGTTAAATTTTTCGGGAAAACATAGTGACTTTATCATGATTATACGAATTTTTACTTGTATTCGAAGAGAGGTACATGAACAATATGAAAAATGAATGATGTTATGAAACTATTCATTAAAATTTGTTTCTGTATCTATGTTTTGGCATAGCCCCCATGCAACATTAGCGACCTATTGTTTTTATTTTGAAGGTTTAGCCGTATTTATACCCTTCATCACACTGTGGTACATATGTTTGTAACAGGCAAAAGTAATCGAGATAGACCCATGGTTCCTTTTGAGAATATGCATAGAATCACTTTCTTAGTCGATTTATGCATGTCCGTCCGTCCATGTATTTTTTTAACAAAGTACAGGTCACATTTATGATCCGATGCGGATGAAATTTGGCACAGATCACTTAATTGGCCCAAGGACGAACCCTATTGAAATTGGGAAAAATCGGTTCAGATTTAGATATAGCTCCCATATCCGATTTAAGGTAAATGGTATATTAAAGTCTCTATATATCTTTCTATTTGCACGAAACTTGACACAGCGCAATGAACAAGGTCTAGAATGATGTGTGTTAAGTTTCGTAAAAATTGGTTTAGATTTAGATATAGCAAAGCTTCCATATATAATTTCGACCTATTCATGTTGATTGTATACCAAATAATCAGTGGATACTGATTGATATTACATTTCAAACATTTAAGCATACCAAATAGCGTATGGAATAGGTTGCAGAATGGCATATGTTGGAATTGAAGTTAGTCGATTTAATTATAGATAAAGATCGCATATTTAGTTCGTTCAATTTCATGTCAATGTTCCTTCGAAAAGACGACATCTTCTAGGATATATATGTAGAATATACCCAAAGTGGTGAAGGGTTTCATATAGTGGGCCCAGTCCGACTTTACTACTTTCCTTACTGGTTTTGCACTGAAGTGGTGGTATTTTGAAATAGAGACCCAATTTTCAGTTTTTTTTTTTTATTTTATCAGAATTTCCCAATGAATTTTCGAAGCAGGTGCCTCCATATAAAGGTGCTGGTATTTTCATGGTTTTGGTCGACTTTTCAATGTCTATGTTATTATGGTTTTAAACGAATTTTCGATTTAGATCCATGTGTGTGCCACTCTCTGCATATATGAGCCGAAATGGATGGAATTTGTCACAGTTCATTTATTTCACCCAAAGACGAAATTAGTGAAAATCATTTTGTACAATAGTGTTCCAATGTTTGTCCGATTGAACAAGTTTTAGTCGAATTCGATTCCAATTGTCGATATAGCACCCAAATACCCTACGCAACTATAATGAAAGAGAATTATAGCTTTGTGTGATCTCAAAAGTTTGTAACGCAGCTTAATATTGGTCCTAAAACCACCTTTTAGTATACCGATAGTCATATCTGGACTAGCTGAATCGATCTATACATGTGTGTCCGTAATAATTTGTAAACACGATATAGGCCACAGTTGTGGACCAATCGCCATTATACCTGAGGTTATGTTCAGGTAGAACATCTACAAATTTCGGTAATTATCAGATGATTTTTAGGATATGGAATGTACCAAAAACATTTTTTTGTATAATTTCCTAGTCACTTTAGAGGCCACTATTGTAAGCCGAACATCACAATTTTTATACGGGGAAGGAATATGGTCAACTGTTTATTTTGGGTCAAGTAAACCTAGACTTTTGTGTGTAAAATACCAAATTTGAATTGTATGCAAAAATATGATTCGTAAAATATGCCAAGATAAGAAAGATCAGCTCTTGGCCTTTAATCGATTAAGAAGGTGCAAATGCCGCAAAGTATCGCCCAGGCACGGAGTATAGATCTGCAGAAAATTCGAGTTCTGTGGTAGTTGTGTAGGAAATAATAAGGTCGCCCCCTTTCGATTTTATTGCTCCGCTCACTGGTTTTGATATAACTCCCATATGCATATTTTCGCCCGATTCATTGTAAATGATACATCAAACTTTAAAGGTTTTCATTTCCCATTGAAATGAACTTTTGCACATCGTACCGAATAATGTTTAGGATGAAGTGTGTAAGATTTCATTGATATTATTTCAGATGTAGATATAGCTTCCTTACATATTGTGCACAATGTAACCAATGATTGTTCAATTGAGATGGAATTTTGCGCTTGTTGTGGCATACAGAATGTCGTGTGTCAAGTCTGATTTAAATAGGTTGAGATTTACATATAGCTCTCTAATATAATTTTGTTCGGTTTCATATAAATGAAAGACCCAAAGACCCTAAGTCTGTCCAATTTTCATAAAAGTTTGCATAGATTGCAGAATGATATGTGTATGTATTCATTAAAATCGATGTATGATGTTTCTATGTGTGTGGATCATATATTCATATTCGTCCGAGTTTATGTCAAAGATGGGTATATATGTATATGTATTACTATAGGTTACCGTACAGGATCATCTCTTCAATATACCCAAAACCAGTGAGCGGAGCAGTATAGTCGGACGGGGCCGACCATACGATACCCTACACAACTACCACGTAACTCTAACTTTCTGCGGATGTTTTATTCCGAGCCTGAGCAATATTTCTTAATATTTGCACCCTCTTTTCCGATTAAAGTTCAACAGCACCACTTGCTTACAATGACATATTTTCCGAATATTACTAATATCCAGTACAGACGCCCCTCTAATTACTTGTCCAGATTCCCTTCACCGTGTGGGGTGTTGTGATGTTCGGTATACAATTGTGGCCTATAGATCGTCTCGAAAAAAAACAAACAAAAAAGTTTTTGCTCCACTTCATCCCGAATTGTTATCTGATCATCATCGAAAATTGTAGGCGTTGTCCTTGACCATAACTGGAACCTCATGGAAAATTTCAAAGCGATCAGTGCTATATTTCCGCCCTCTAGTGTGGTTATGGGTTACTAAATAATATCCGAATACATAAGCACCTGTAAATATTTACGTGTAACTCGCACATCCGAGTACATACCACAATATAATTGGTATCAGTTTAAAGGTCAACCACTCCTCTTGGATATACTATCCACTTCCCGGCTCTATGACCATCAGGAGTAAATATATACGCCATAGAATACAAATTTTGTCATTTTTCACACAAAAGTCAGGGTCCATTTGACCCGCTAAATATTGACGGATCTTTATCAAAACAGGTATGCTTATTCTTTGGCCCAATCCCCTTCTCAATGTTGGGACATAATTGCGGCCTCTGGAGCGACCAGAAAAATCGACAAAAATTAAATATTTGCTCCATTTCATCCCCTAAATATTATCCGATCTTTACCAAAAACAATAGGGGTCTTCATTAGGCCGAACCCATCCTACATGCAAAATTTCGTAATGGACAGACGGACGGACGGACACACATGTCTAGATCGACTCAGCTAGTCGAGATATGACGATCGGTATACTTAAAGGTGGATATAGGACCAATATTTCGCGGCGTTACAAACATTTGGGGCTGCACAAAGCTATAATACCCTGCCATATCGGTTTGAAGTTCTTCACGAACAGAATACCACCTTTAGGCCCTTGCATGTCTTATAATATAAATTTAAAATTCTACTTATGGTAGAGTGTACAAAAAATCGCTACGGCCTCTTAAATCTTTGAACAATAATATTGTTTATTTTCAAAGGATATAATGGGTATGGTATGACCAAGCCTTAAACAATTATTGCTTATTTTTCGACTCCAACCAAATTTAACAACGATTTTATTTGTTTCAATTAGATTTTGTGTTTCTCATTCACGGGAGGTGAAGTGTTAATTATGCTAATCGACTGTTTTAAACTTTTTTTCAAAAAAATAAAATGTTCACGTAGTTAAACGCTATTTCAATGCGTCCTTTGTCATATATCATAATCTGGTCATAACACCTTCATTAGTAAATGTCATAAATTCAATATTTATTTATTACTTATTTAAACAAGGACAGACAGATAGAGCGAAAACCAAGAACATGTACCCTGCAAAGACAGACAAGACAGACAAATTCATTGAATCGTAAATATTTTCCCACCAAATCACAGCATGGCAAAAATCCTGCCTCTTTTCAGCGCCCTTCCCTATCTCCTTTAATCTTGTCGTTGTTGTTGCTGTTGTTTGTTATATTGATAACAATAAATTTGAATTTTTAATTAAATTATATTGTCAGACATGGGGGTGTCAATGCATGCAGTGTGTGAATTGTGTGCATATGTTTATGTGAGTGTCTGTATGTTTTTGTAAGTAGCTCTTTAAGCGAATTAACAATTTGCAACTACCAATTTTACGGGTAGAATTGTAATACATGTTCGAACATAGCTTTGGGCCAAATCTCACATGGAAATCGCTGACTGCAATACTGTATGCCGTTGTTGTTGTTTGTATTTATTTTTATTTTTTGATTCTCTTTTACAAGCGATTTTAGTTTTACACATGTCCAATTGTGTGTTGTACTTTTTTGTTGCTGTCTGTCCGTCTGTTTGTTTGTGTATGTTTTTTTTTTGTTTTCCAGTCAATACATGTCAGTCGAAGTCAAGTCAATTTAATTTCAATTTCATTCATTTGAGATTGAGTTAATTCAAGTTTCTTGAACGACAGCAAATACAACAACAACAACAAATATGTAGACAAGCCTTGTTAGTAGCTCTTACATAATATTTAGATTAACAACAACAATAGCAACAACAACACCAGCAAACGACACTTGATTGATCTACTAATTGAAGAAATTAATTCAAGTGCCATAAATAACACAATAATCAGCTGCACGAAATGCATTGAATTTGGATTGTTGCGTCCGTCCACCGCGTCCAAATGCCCTGAAGGGGTTCAGTGGGAAAACTTGTTTTTGGGGGTGGACTTTATTAATTGTCTCGCTGCAAAAATGAATAACTAATTGTTTTATTACATTGAATAATTATGAGAGATATATTTCAAACAGCAATTAGATGTAAGAAAATAAGGAAAAACCGGCATTGCAATTACATGGAGAAGGAGGGAGACTTTTTTTGACGACTAGGGTATTGAAAAAAGGGAGGCAAACTGGAGGCAGTATTTATTAATGAGATGTAGGAAGTTTTTTAAAGGATCTGAAAAGAGGTAATGAGAGTGTATTAGACAGAAGTTTAATACAGATGAAAAAATTGAGTCTTATAGACGATCTGAAAAAAATCTTTACAGAAGAGCTCAAAGGAGTATTGTTAAACGAGTTGAAGGTGGAAGGGTGTCTTTCATAAACGAGCTGTAGTGTCTTTCATAGACCTTCTCAAGGAGTATTTCATAATCTTTATAGGGGATCTTAAGGGAGTCTAATATACAAGATAAACGAGATGAAGGACAATAGAAATGGAAAAAGGGGATCTTCATTACCGTTCGCCCGGCTATAAAAGTTGGTCAGGATGGCGATATAGGGCAGATAGCTTTTCATAGATCAGTTGAAGACAGCGATTCTTTCAGGGACTGATTGAAAAAGGCAAATTAAAAAAATGTGGCAGACGAGCTGAAGGGAGTCTTTTATAGACTAAATTGTTATAGGGAGCCTTCCTCACCATTCGCTCGGTTATTAAAGGCTCGGCTATTAAAGGAAAATTCTAGGTTTGAAGATCAGGAGGATTTTGAAACGGACAGTTTTTCTTGAAAGTGAAGAGTTTTTTGTAGACCCGTTGAAGAAAGGGAGTCTTTCAAAGACCGATTGAAAAACGCATCTTGAAAAGAAGGTCTGAAAACGGGGAGTCTTTGATATGCAAATTTAAGAAAGTGTTTCGTGAACGAATTAAAGTAGTGAAACTAGGCATAGAGGAGCTGAGGGGCATGAAGGCATGAAGTTATTATAAATAACGAAATTCCTCAAGTGTACTGAGGCATAGAAAGCCTTCAATCAAAATCTACCAGAAGCCTTGAAGACCCTCTGTTCATTGGAAAGCCACGAAGAAATGTGTTATCTGCGGATCTATAGAGTAATTTTAAAATCTCGTCTGTGAATAAAAAATTTGATCCGATGAAAATCTGCCAAAAGTCTTTTAATAGTAATGGAATAATGGAAAATATTTCATTTTTTTTTAATTCAGAACTTTAACAATGTTTTTGGAATAGATTCTAACTATAGAACCTATGTGGAAATTTTTGAATTTCCACTTCTCATCTACATCTTGATAAAACAAATAGAAAATTTGTAGTGGGTCTATAGAAACCTTCAATCAGCAGAAAATCTGCCAAAAGAAATTCTAAGCATAAAAATGTCTTCCATTGATGTTGTCTTGAAGACCCTGTGCCCATTCCAAATCTATTAGCAGATATCTTATCAGTGGATCAGTAGGATATTAAATATAGACAGGACCTTTAATTTTTAAAATATCCGAATAAGGTATTTTAAGGGTGGTTGGTTTATATAATAACGGTATAAAATTTACACATGATCTATACATGGTCTACAATCTCAAGGAAAGTCTGTGGAAAATCAGCCCCTTCAGGAAGTTTTTTAAGATAAGCTGAAGTACCATTGAACTTAAAGACCAAATAGTCTTCAATGTCGATTTGTAAGACAAAGGAATTTTGAAAGTCGAGGAAAATAGCCTAGCAATCTTTAAAGTACAGATAAGGGAAAATTTGTTGTAGGCGGCCGGAAGGTCCTGGGAGTCACTTAATGCGAGTAGAAAGGTCGCCCAGTCTTTCATTGAATAGGTGCAATATTCTCGACTTTTATAAGAACACATTTTCATCGGAAATTTAAGAAGGGTATGCAAGGACTGCCTTCAAAAAATCTTCGGTGAGTAAAAAATATGCCGAAAATCTTGCAAAGAATTTCAATTTGTCAAAAATCGGCCGAAGTTTAATAGAATTTTGTGCCTAATAGAAAATTCTCTATCTGTGATTATTTTGGTAGTTTAAAGATTTTGCTATCCTTAACTTTGATGGTCATATATAAATGGTCCAAAAGCCAGCAAAGAGACAAAACTTGTTTTTATAGGTGAACTGAAAGTCGTGGTAGTCACTAAAAGCAAGTGTGTTCCATCTTGTCCATTAAAGACAACTGCCAGCTGGTATTTAAAGACTCCAATTAGCACATCCTAAAAACTTCCCTTCAGTACCGGATAGTCTTCAGTGTCGATCTGGAAAACAAATACGAGCTGAAGGGCCAAAATGTTATAAAGGGCAGCTTAAGGAAAAATATTTTTGTAGGTGTCCTGAAAGTCCTGGGAGTCACCTAATGCGAGCAAAAATTTTACCTAATTTTTTAGAAAATCTTTCAAGGAATTTAAATTTGTAAAAATTCGACCGAAACTTTTCTATATATAGAAAAACCTCCAAAAAAATCTCTATCTATGATTACTTAGGTAGTTTAAAGACTTTTCTATACTACCTTATATGAAAAATCATATGTGATTCTCTTCTTCGGCGATCCTCTTCTTCTTCTTTTATGCAAAATGGAAACTTCTCATACCATATTTCGAAAATTTTCAGAAATGCAATACGCTCCTCAATAAAACTTCTAAAATGACTTTATTATTTATGAAGTATCTTTTTGTTCCAGAAATTCCATCTCAATAAACCATCTTAAAGGGGTCTATTATCTATGGTAGATATATATGATACCTGTTTGTGGAGAATTTGTTTAGACCTTTAGAATGTTAATTTGCATATGAGATGTTGAAATTTCCTAGCCCAAATTTTCTGCCTCTAATAAGAAGCCCTCTAAATTTGTACCCTTTGGAAGCTTGAGGAATTCTTCTCATCCAAACTATGAAAGTCATCTTCGTAGACTACTGCTTCTTCTATTTCTAGAATGGAGCTTTTAAATAGGATTTCGTTATCCATGGTAGATGTTAATGAAATATCTTTGGGCAGAATTTGTTTAGACCTCTGGAAGGTTTTATGGTGGAGATTATGTTCAAATGTACCCTGCCACTGATCCATGATTTTTTGAGTCCTATGTCCTCTATTAATATTGTTTTTTTACATTGTTGCCTTTGCAAGCTTACACATCCTTTACAGCAATAAAAATCTGCGGAAATCTTTTTTACCTACCGCAAAGCAACAAGTTTACAATTATGCGGGTCATAATTTACTTGATGTTTTCATCCTATGGAACTTTAGTATTCCTTAGCTTTTTATTGTTTCATTTTTGTGGTTAGCAGTTCAATATCTCTCTACTCTGCGAACATGGTTTATTAATATCGTATCCCGATATCCTGGTTAGAGTCGTTGACTCAAACAAAATTGCAAATGATGGTAGAGAACACATAAAATAAAATGACAATTGTTGGTACAGCTTTCGGAAGATAAGTGAAATGAGAAGACAACAACAACAACAAAAAATCAAACCAATGCCAATCAATGACTCAACCGCTGACAAACTTTTCGAAGATTCACGTCCATGGGCAACAAGAAAAAAAACGACATCCAACATTCACGTTTTGTAGTTTCATTTAATGGGTTTTATGTAACTATCAATATCAATGTTCCATAGCCTTCATCCTCGTCCTCTTCATCATCATCGTCATCCATATTGGAGTGGTTGTAAACAAGTTTTCGGTATGCTGGGCAAACAATTATTCTCCTCTCAATATATGTCAACCATCAACGTAAAAGGGCCACATTTCATTGATTTTTAAGGGGCCCATACGAAATGGAAATGGTTTGTTGTTTTATGTTTATGGCGGGTTGGGAAATTTATTGAGGCTATTTGGAAGATGTTTTTTCCGAGAGACAAATACACTGGAAGAATATATTTACTGAAATCTGGGCATGGTTGTTTGGTAATGAATTAACTGAAGAAAATGGAAAACCTAACAACAGCTGCCGAGAATCTCGAATTATTTAGTTTAGATGTTGCTGCAGAGGAAGCAGTAAGACTTCAAATTATTTAAAAAAAATAACTATTTCAGTTTTCAACAAAATTAATTTTTTATGTGAGGTTCTCCGTAATATATGATGCAAATTATCCCGTCAATTCCCTCTCCTCCCTCTTAAGAAAAAAATAATAAAAACTCGAAAAAAAATGCCCAACAATTTCATTTTAAATTACCTACCATGTACAGCTTATATGGCAAGCCATCAATCGTCATCCGATTCGTGGCAACCTCAGATGAGACCATCTGAACTTCATCTGTAGTCCATAAAATAAAAACCAAACCATCATCAACATGGCCAGAAACGACAACTTACAAAACGGCATAAAATTGTCGTATGTAAATCAAAGATCATTGATTTGTTTCCTTGTTCGTCAAAGGCTCCAGAATTGTGTGTGTGAGTGTGTCCTCATCGACAATTGATCCTGGGTTTCTTTTACAACTTGCATCGCAAAGGAGATTGATCTCTTCTAGTCTTACATAAATTGGGGTTGGATTTTTTTTTTTGCAAAACTTGTCATAGCAATTGTTCGCTTTTAAATGTCATTTAAGCAAAAGTTTCCGATTATCGTTGCTGATGTTGTTGTCGTCGTCATTTAAGCAAAGCATTTCATGTACCTGCCACATCTCACAAAAGCATTTTGGTGGTATTTCAATAGCAGAGCATATGGGCAATTCCATATATGATTGAAATGTGGCGTATATATTCAAATGCAAAGGGAGGATTAAAATGGACGTTTTGAAATGTGGACCAAGGCATTTTTATAGGCTGACTGATGTGTGCAGAAGGGCACTGTTGAAACAAATATACATTAAAGGATAAAGCTGTTATTAAAGCTGTGATAGCCTTTGTATTTTTTTAAAAATTTGCACAAGGGCCATGGAGTCTCTATGTATGAGTTTTTATAAGCGAACGGATGCGCCCGGAAGGGAACTGATGAACCGAATATAAATTAAAGACGAGGATCAGGGAGTTTTTAAAAGCGAAATGTGATCGAAAGATATGGGAAGAAAAATGCATTGACTTTTTGAAATGTGGACCAGGAAAATTCACGACTTCTGTAAGACTCTATTTGTATAGGAAATTTAATATTAAATATCCTCTTAATGTGTACAAGGACTTTTTTCAAAAACTGTACGGCGAGTAAAAAATATGACAAAGATCTTCCAAGGAATTTCAATTTGTAAAAATTCGGTCTTAGCTTTTCTATACATAGAAAGTCCTATGTCCCTAATAGTCATAAGAAAATTTTATATATGTGATTATTTAGGTAGGTTTATAGACTTTTCTATTCTTGTCCCTAATAGTCATAAGAAAATTCTATATATGTGATTATTTAGGTAGGTTTATAGACTTTTCTATTCTTACCTATGATGACCACTTATATATTGAAAGTAATAGGTGTTCATGTTCTTCGATGCAAAATAGAAGCTTTTCATACCTCTGTCAGGCCCTTTTTAATAAGAAGAAAATCTTTATAGCAGGGCTGATGAGTACAGAAGCTATGCTGATGCGACTTTTAAGAAGAGCTTAAGTGCCAAAGAGTTTGTGTGGCAGATAGTCTTCAATGTCGATCTGAAAGGCCAAGGAAACTTGAAAGGCGAGTAAAGTAGCCTGGGAGTCTTTAAATATGAGCTGAAGGGCCTACATCGTTTAAAGGGCAGCTATGGGAAAACTATTTTTGTAGGCGGCCTTAAAGTCCTGGGAGTCACATAATTCGAGCAGAAAGGTCACCCAGTCTTTCATTGAATAGGTGCAAAATTCACAACTTCTGTTAGACTCTATTTTCATAGGAAACTTAATAGTAAATATCTTCTTGATGTGTCCAAGGACTGTATTCAAAAACTCGTCGGTGAGTAAAAAATATGCCAAAGATCTTCCAAGGAATTTCAATTTGTAAAAATTCAGAATATACATAAGTATTCTTATTATTATTCAGGTCGTTTAAAGACTTTTACATACTTATCTTTGATGACCACCTATATATGGAAAGTAATAGGTGATCCTCTTATTCTATATGAAATGGAAATTTTGTCCTACACTGGGTAGACCCTTCTTCATGTGGAGACAAATATTAAGAAGATTTTCAGTCCAGAAATCTTAGATATATACCAAATATACCTCATAAGAGATGTGAAGGATCGAGAATTTTTTAAAAGGAAAGTTTTTAAATCGATCTGAAAGACTGGAAGTCTTCAATGACAAGTTCGAAGGCGTGCGAGTGTTCAAAACTGGGCTGAAGGGCCAGAAGAACAGTTATGGTACAAATAGGGTATTTTTCTTTTCCATCTTGTCTATTAAAGACAAAAACCAGCCGGTCTATAAAGTCTCCTATTAGCTCCCTTCAGGATGTTTTTATAGATAAACTGAAGTACCATTGAACTTAAAGACCAGATTGTCTTCTATATTGATCTGAAGGAGCAAGGAATCTTGAAGGGAGTGCAAAATAGCCTGAAAGGCTTCAAATACGATCTGAAGGGCCAAAATCTTTTAAAGGAAAAAACATTTTTGTAGGCAGCATGAAGGTCCTGGGAATTGCCCAATACGAACAGAAAAGCCGTCCAGTCTTCACGATTTCTATAAAATATCCCAACTCATTTATCGAAGACATTCATCTATTCGTTTAGACTTCTTTAGCTCGTCTAGACTTCCCTTCAAGTCTAATTAAACTTAAAGGCCAGATAACCATCAAAGTTGATCAGAAACTCCAGGGAGTTTTTAAAATCGATCTAAAATTTCAGGAAATATCCCAAGACAAATACAAAGGTGTGCTAGTGTTTAAAGACGAGCTGAAGGTCCAAAAGTTTTTTAAGGCCAGAAAAGGGACACAAAGAGTTGTTATAGGTGGACTGAAGGTCCTGTGAATAACTAAAGACAAGTATTTTCCTCTTGTCTATTAATGACAAAATCCAGCTCCCCTTCAGAAAGTTTTTTATAGATAAACTGAAGTACTATTTAACTTAAAGACCAGATAGTCTTCATCTCAAAGGCCAAGGCATCTTGAAAGGCGAGTAAAATTTCCTGAAAGTCTTCAAATACGAGGTGAAGGGCCATCATCTTTTAAATGGAAGCTAAGGGAAAAATTGTTTTTTAGACGGCCTGAAGGTCCTGGGAGTCACTTTATGCTAGCTAATGTGAGTCTCAACTTTTAAGGAAGAGGCCTAATCTTCAACTCATCTATCGAAACAATGCATATATTCGTCTATTAAGAAGTGCTTTAGGTAGTATCGACTTCCTTCAGTTCGGCTATGAAAAACTCCCATCAGTCTATCCCTTAGGATCGTTTATGAAAGACTTCCTGCTTCAGCTCGTCTATGAAAGACTTCCTTCCGCTCGTCAATGAAAGACTTCCTTCCGCTCGTCTATGAAAGACTTCCTGCTTTAGCTCTTCTATGAAAGACTTCCTGCTTCAGCTCGTCTATGAAAGACTCCCTACCGCTCGTCTATGAAAGATTCCCTTCAGTTCGTCTATAAAATACTCAATCCTTCAACTCGGCTATTAAAGGCTCCCTTCAGCTAGTCTATGAAAGACTCCCTTCAGCTCGTCTATCAAAGACTCTTTGCTTTAGCTTTTCTATGAGAAACTCCCTGGACTTCAGATCGTCTATGAAATGGCTTATGAAAGACTTCTGAAAGACCTCCTCACCAATAGTTCCTCTATGAAGCTCGTCTATGAAACACTTCCTGACCTTCAACTCGTCTATGAAATACTTCCTGACCTTGAAGGCTCCTTCCGCTCGTTTATGAAAGACTTCTGAAAGACCTCCTCACCAATGGTTCGTCTTTAAAGCTCGTCTATGAAATACTTCCTGACCTTCAACTCGTCTATGAAATACTTCCCGACCTTGAAGGCCCCTTCCGCATATCTATAGCTCGTTTGCTCCCAGCTTCAGCTCGTCCATGTAAGACTCGCTTCAGCTCATCTACGGCAGACTCCCTTCCGCTCGGCTATAAAGACTACCTTCATAACGTCTAAAAATTCAATTTCAGCTCCAATATGATTCCCTGCCGATCGTTTGTGAAAATTCCCTTACCTTACCTTGCTGACCTTCAGCTCTCTGTGAAATATTCCCCAACCTTCTACGGGTTCTTCCGTTCACCAATTTGGACTCTCTTCAAGTCATTTCATCTGAAAATGTCATGCTTTGCCCATACACACATTTAGGTCTCTTGGACAATGTATGTATGTGCCTGATCGAACAACTATTGTTGTTCTTGTTGCTGTTATTGTTTCATTTACAAGTTGCCCGATGTTGCCATGAAGATCTGTTGTTTGTCTTTCTGGTTCGAAAGTCTTTTGTTTTCATTTTTGTGTGGATCTCTGTCTTCTCTTCCCAAGAGTATTTAAGTTTTTTCCCCCACTAAACGTTTGCATTTTACAGGTTCGCAAGTTTTGTCGGTTACGCTGTTGTCGTGCGAACGTTTTGTGCCGAAAGTAAATATTTGTTGGCGCCATTTGTTTATTATCGCTACTCAAGGGATTACCACACTCCCGATCATTGTTTAATGACTTGTTTCGTTTTGGGTATGTACGGATGAATGGCATCGTCGTCGAACAGAAACTCCAAAGCACCTTTTTGCTAAATGTTGGTATTTTTTGTATTTCACCAATTGTTGGGTGATCAGGACGGTATTGAAACTTGCTTCTATACCCGATCATCCATTGGGTTTTTTTAACTTAGCGACATATCTTTGAGGTTTTTTGTTCTTCTTTTCCGGTAAATGTTGTTAATTGAATTACAGACGAATGAAAATTACTTTTTTCAGCAAAAGAAGACACTGCTGAAGTTACATTGCCGATTGTTTTGTAAATTCAGGTAATGGCGCATCTTCATGGGAGAGAAAAAACTTGAATCGGCATCGTAATGACTGTTAAATGTTTAAATATTTGTTGTTCTACTTTTATTGCAAAGGAAAATCCAATTAAAAAAATTGTTCCAACTCCACTTCGTTGGTGGTATTAGCGACACTTGAAAATACTTTAAATTACAAAGTAGAAGCGAAGGTATTTTAAATACCAACATTCATGGGGGAAAGTAACATTCAGCTGGGCCACACAAGGAAGCTGCCACAACAAAAAATAAAAATAAAAAAAATATGCGTTATAGCTGATTTCAAATATAATTTAATTCGATTATGTTAGGTTTCACAAAACTTATCTAATTATTTCCTCACCTAAGTCTATTTTGTTTTTTGTTGTTTTCATTTTTTTCAAACAACATCTGAAACTGTGCTCCAATAATGCTCATGTCCATTCGATTGTAAGTATCATGTTCCGCCTCAGTGGCGACAATCTTTGAAGTTTAACACGTACGACTGACTGGCTTTGCGTTTAAACTGCTGCAATTGCTTGTACGCTTCTATGCAAAAATGTGCACTCGTCATACATGAGCGATGCGAACTTGTAGAGGCTAGATGATATTGGTTGGTGATGAATGATACGTTTATGGCAATGCAATAGTGACAAATATACGACTAGGCCGTCTATAGAGGCATACAATCATTGTGAGCATGACTCATTTTTGGTCGAATATAGAATTCATTTTTGGTGGCCTACAGGGAACCTCCAATTGGTCGTCAATAAAAATCTATTATCATTCCTATACCACATATACCCCTTTCTGGAAGTCTATAGAGTCTCCCATTTGGTAGATTGTATATATCCCCTTTTTGGTCTACTATATACAATATATTATTGTCGACTATAGAATCTCCCTCCAGATCATCTGTATAGATTTCTTTCAGTTCTCTATACAGATTCCCTGCAAATCACCTATCTCGTTTATAAAATTCCACTGCAAATGGTCTCTATATAGAAAATCCACCCAGTTCGTGTATGAAGTCCCTTCAATCTCTCCTATAAATATCCCTCCAGCTTGTCCATATAGATTTCCTCCAACTCTGTCTATTGAGTTTAATTCTACCCCGCCTATCAAGACCCCTCCCAACCCCTCTGCTATAAACACTTTATTACGCTTGTTCATAAATACTACCATCAATTCGTTCATAAGCCTCCTCAAAGTTCGTCTATAAAGATTACCAAAAGATGGCCTCTAAAGACTCACTGCCACTCGCCTGTAGGGACTCATTTCAGTTCCGCTATAGAGAATATTTTCAGTTCGTTCGAAAAGGCTTGTCTGTAAAAGATTCCCTCCAGTTCATCTACATAAGATTCACTTCAGCTTGTCTATGAAAGACTACCAGCTTCAACTCGTCTAAAATATACTCACATCACCTATGAAAGACTGCCTGACCTTCAGCTCATCTATGAAAGACTCTTAATCCCTTTAGTTCGTCTGTAAAGACTTCCTGATTCAGTTCGTCAATAAAAATACAGCTCGTCTTTAAAAATACACCCTGCTTCAGATCGTCTATAAAATAGACCATGCTTCAATTCTATATACTACACCCTGCTTCAGGTCGTCTATAAAATACACCCTGATTCAGGTCGTCTATTAAATAGACCATGCTTCAGTTCGTCTATATACTACACCCTGCTTCAGTTCGTCTATAAAATACGCACTAAAAGACGGCCGGCTTCACCTCGCCTATGAAAGACTCCCTTCAGCTTGTCTATGAAAGACGCCCTGCTTCAGCTTGTCTATGAAAGACGCCCTGCTTCAGCTCGTCTATGAAAGAATCCTGATTCAGCTCGTCTATGAAAGACTCCCTACGATTTGTTCACAAATACCACATTTACCGCACCTTTATGTATAACATGACATTAAGCTCATCTATAAAAAAACTCTTAGCTCCTTTATACAGGCTCACTCCAGCACTTGTAAAAAGACTCCATCCTGCCTTCTCTCTTGCCTCTTAAAACACCCCATTTTTTAGTCTTTACACCTCATAATTATTCCCCTCTGCCAATCATGTCCGCACATACGCAACTGCTACTCCCCAACTCAAAATCGTAATAAACAAATCTAAAATCTTAATTTTCTTTAATAGTTCGCACGAGCATACACACATTCGAGTTGCGATAGTAAAAACGAAATTATTATTTATGTCATAAAAATATATGTATGTATGTACATGCATCTATTCGTATGTCTGTAACTTGAATTTTCATGATAGTAGCAACGAAAACAAATTCACTCTCGAAAAATAAACCAACCACATCTCATGTTTTGAAGTAATAAATGTTGAATTATGTGCGCCACGGAAAAAAATCGAAAAAATGCAATGCAAAAACATTTAAAATTTCATATTTTCTATTCGCCCCGTCCACCGTCAGCGATTTTTATGTCATTTTGATTCACACAGAAATACGCCACTGCAGTGGTATGTTGGTTGGTTGGTTGGTTGACTGCTTGTCGTTGCCATTTTATGGTTAATAACATTTAAATATAAAACGGCAATTACGACAGCCCCCACCCAATGCAAGGATTGTGACATTCAACAGAAGAAAAAATTTCGACTAGCTGAAGCATTGAAAACGCAAATGACATACTGCTAGCTAGTATAACGCTTCGTCATCCCCATTCGAGTGGGTATTTAAATAAAAAAATGCATTTTTCTGTTAAGTTATGTTTATCAGAATAAAACGGTAGTTATTATTGACCAATTATTATTTGTTTGTGTAGTGGTTAGTTGTCATACAAGCAAAATAAACTTATTAATATTTGCTACCAGTGGCAATGCGCAAAAACATAATTGATATGTTCGTATAGAGAGTTATGAGGTAATATTATAGTCTTTGATTATTAGATGTTTAATATTTTGGTGTGGTTCTGATGGGAATATCTACCTCATACCATCATACGGTAGACTGAGGTGGAAGTGGTTGTGAATGATATGGAGGGAGTCTTTCATAGACGAACTGAAGGTAGGCAATCTCATAGTTGAACAAGGTAGCCTTTATTGTCGAGCCCCTTTCAGAGTTATATAAAATTAAGACAGGAAGAAGTCCCTATAGACAAACAGAAACATTGAGTCCTTATAAAGATATGATGGAATGGAGTCTTTAATAGATACTCGTATGTTGATGGGAGTTGTTGTAGACGAGAAAATGTGAATATTTCATAAAAGAGTTGAACGAGAGTTTTTTGGACTAGTTGACAAGCATTAGGTTGTTTTTATAGACGAGCTGATGATTCGATTTAGTGAAATTTGGCACAGCTCACCTATTTGGCCCAAGGACGAACAAATTGGGAAAAATCGGAGATTTTAGCTCCCATATATATTTTCGTCCAATTTAAGGTAAATGGTGTACCAAAGTCCCTATATATCTTTCGATTTGGGCGAAATTTGGTATTATTAGGTCAAAAATGATGTGTGCTAAGTTTCGTGAAAATCGGTTCAGATTTAGATATAGCTCCCATATATAGCGCCCTTTTTATGAGAGTCTAAAATCATTTGATTTGCACGAATTTTAGCATAGCGTAATAAATTAAGTCTATAATGGCGTGTGCTAAGTTTCGTGAAAATCGGTTCAGATTTAGATATAGTTCTTATATATAATATCGCCCGATTTTAGATAAATGGTGTACCAAAGTCCCTATATATCTTTCGATTTGCACGAAATTTGGTATAGCATACAGAATTTGGTATTATGTGCTTTTCGTGCAAATCGAGATAGATATAGCTCCCATATATAGTTTCACCCGATTTTAGGTAAATGGTACACCAAAGTCCCTGGAAATCATTTAATTTGCAATAATTTTTGCATAGCGTATTGAATTAATTCTAGAATGACGTGTGCTAAGTTTCGTGAAAATCGGTTCAGATTTAGATATAGCTTCCATATATAGTTTCGACTGATTTTAGGTAAATGGTGCACCAAAGGCCCTGCAAATCTTTTGATTGGCAAGAATTTTGACATAGCGTGCTAAATTAAGTCTAGAATGATGTGATGCTTTTAAGTAAATTGTGCACTAAAGAAATTCGATTGACTATCGGTTTGCAAATCGATTCAGATATAGATATAACTTAGCTTCTATATATAATTTCGATTATTTATGTTAATTGTACACCAAATAAGCAATGGGTGAAAATCATTTGATTTGCACGAATTTTTGCATAGCGTATTAAATTAAGACTATAATGGGGTGTACTAAGTTTATTGAAAGTTTCTATACAAGAAATTTGTATAGGAGAGCTAAGACTTAGACATTTTTGATAGACGGACGACAATTCTTTTCTGATCTTTCGAACAGAGATGGGAAGAATGACGAAGATAGTCCATAGTGAGAATATATTCCGGTAAAAAGGCTTGTAGTAGATATTCAATGTGAAGGTTGGGTGGTATTCTATTCCTATAAACGATATACGATCTGCTGAAAGTGTTTTATAATTTTAAGAGCTGTATAGGAATTTTGTCTGATATTTCTTTTTCAAAATAAATATCACAAAATTCCAATTAGCATCGGCTTGATACCTTACAACTGTGGTATAGGGTATTATGTATTTGTGAATTTGTATGTGACAACATGATGGACCCTTAATTATTTTGAGGATTTATTTACAATTATTGATTGGTGGTAATAGGTTAAAATTTTGATGGATTTCCCATATATTATTTATACCGATTACATGTGAATGTGGCCTAAACCTCGTAAGTTTGTCAGATTGATACGAAATTTTTCATAGCCTTCCGAATTGAGACTTGATTTTTATGCTCTACACTGTTATAGCTTTGTGTAGCCACAAAAGTTTGTAATATTGGTCCTAGATCCATCTTTTATTATACCGATCATATCTCGACTAGCTAAGTCGATCTAGCCATATGAGTCCGTTCGTCTGTATGCCCATTTGTAAACACACTAACGAAATTTTGCATGTTTTTTTTTTTTTTTTTTTGGTTCGGGTCAAAGAAGATCCCTTGTTGTTTTTGGTTATGATCTGTTAATATTAAAATGTGAAATTTACCAAAACTTTATTTTTTGTCTGTATTTCTGGTCGTTCTAAGGCCACAAATATAAACCGATCATTACGAAATTATTTCTACGTATAAAATTTGGATCAGACCATGAAATGGACCCCACTGTAAAAAAAGAGGAGCTGTTGACCTCTAATCGGGCAAATGTCGCGAAATTTTACCCAGAATCGGAAGATAGAAAGTTAGAGTTCCATGGTTGTTGTGTAGGGTAACATAGGGTCGGCCGACAATACTGCTCCGCTCACTGGTTTTGGTTTAAATTGATTTAGATTTAGATATCTTGCGACCGATTTATTTTTTTCGAATAGATTTTTATCGAATAGAGTTTAGAATGTCGTGACGCCGATTGACACGAAATTGTATATAAGTTATGGAATTCAGTCTAGTATAACGAGTGTCAAGTTTTTTCTCCAATGTACAGTTTCGTCCGACTTCAGTAAATGGCGCACAAAAAAATACCCCATCTTTGTTCAATTGACACGAAATTTATCATAGGTTACCGCATTGAGACTGGAATGACGTGTATCAGGTCAGCTGTCCATTTGTTCAGATTTAGATATATCTATAATATACAGTTTCCTCCGAATATATGAAAATTGCCCCTCGTTTGTACTATTCACATGAAATTTAGCATTGAGTATTGGATGAAATACGGTTCGTGTTTTGATAAAGCTTCCATATAAAATTTTGTCCGAATCCACGTCAATGTAGCGCCTTCTGACCGATTAAGAGAAATCCGCTTCATACAGCGAGATGCCTATAGTAAATCATGAAAGATCATCCTTAAATATCACCAAAGGTCACCCTTATATTAATCTTCTCTACATATCGCTCATTTACCGCCAGATCGGCAAAATAAAAAATCGATTTTCCAAAAATGCATTTAAGTATTCAACTGGCTCACACCATACAAAGAACAGAGGATATTCTCCAGCTCTTCAACCAGTGTGTGAAAAGATATTAATTTGAATTATTTTTTTTACAGCATGAATCCTGATATGAATAATTCTGCATTATTAATTCCAAAATTGCGATTTCTGATTTATATCAGTCCAGGAGCAAATGAGTGATATGTAGAGAAGATTGACATAATGATGGCATTCGATATATGATCAGATTTCATATACAAAAGACCAGTCTTCAACCTATAGAAAACCAGTCTTCTATATATAGAGGAACAGACTTTTATCTACATTTGTCTGATGAAGTAGGGCAGCAATGCATAGAAGTTCGGCTTTTATTCGTATGTAACCAGTCTTTTATCTGTAGAAGTTCACCTAAATTAGCGTAGGATATCATGCAGTTCAACATCACTTTTAACCATAGAAGACCCTAATATAAGAATCTTTAGAGCACTTGTAGAACATACCCAAACCTTATGTTACTGTTTTTTTTTAATCTATCGATTTTTATTTTATTTTCTTAATGTTTTGTCTTTCAGTGGTCTCCCCTGAAATATTTCCCCATTTGGCAATTGCCATCCTTCTCTTTTGTTGACATGTTTCCTGGTATCTATTTTCTCAAGGCTTATTCTCGGCATCATCTCACACCCACTTTCCCAATTTTTCCTAAAGACGCAGTATTCAATTCCAGCAATAATAAATAATATCTGGAAAATATTGCACAATCGTCAATGCTTGCGCAATAATAGCTGATACAAATTATGCATATGGACTTTTACACAAAAAAAGGTCAAGGCCTATTTCTGTTGGTCTTTGATATTTACAATTTGCATTTCGAAATTTTCATTCTATTGAATTTTTGGTTATTCTGTAAAATCGTAGAACCGATCAAAAAAATGTGGTTTTTGTTCGTGATAGTAAACAACCCGACACGTAGCAAACCAATTCTGGTGAAAAACAGGTGTTTATGTGGGCGGTTACATGCCACCGGTACCTGTGGCCCACTCCCACTGTATATTACAGCAAATGATAACAAAAATAACAACAACCGAGTGAATACTAATAAAATGTTTCTTATTTTCCAAAATTTCCTAAGAAACCACAAAACGAACTAAAAATTGAATTGTGTTTAATTTCAAATTTTGCAGGTAGAACCCCCCACCCAACCACAAGTGGCTGGACAAGTGCAACGGCGGCTGATTACGGCAGGTAATTTCGACCGGGTGGTCAATTGCAATTGAATTGTGGCAGTGTAAAGAAGTAATAGCGAAACGCGAGAGAAAAACCCAGGAATTACAACGACAAGGCTACAGCAAAGGAACGTCAGGAAAATGTTTAGCTTGGAAAATTATACAAATCTAAAGCGACGGCGTAACAAAGAGGAAATTGTCGGACAAGTTGAATTCCCATGTGTAGTAAATCCTTTGACATTGCTGCCAGCATTAGAAAAAGAAGAAGGCAATCAAGAAGAAGAAGAAGAAACCTGCAATGCATCAACATGTAACACAACAATAATAACTGAAGTAGCATCATCGACACCATCAATTGGCCAAGAAAGCATTTGCGCGGAAATTCATCGACAGCATTGCGGCCATCAGCACAAATCTCATTTAATCGCTAGCAAATCCAAGAAAAGTATTAACAACCATA
>NW_026885006.1:0-6305 GCF_032173495.1 Musca vetustissima | reverse complement strand
CCAGTCAGTGTTGCCAAAACATTGGTAATAAAAAATACTAGATTTTGTTCAAAAAAGTGCCAGAAAGTGCTAAATAATTTAAAAAGTGCCAAATAAAAATGCTAAAAATTGTATAATAAAAATTAGTAGAATCGGCTGTAATTTGATATTTTGGATTATCGTTGGGTACAAATTCCCCCACCAAAAATTATCAATGCTTCGGGATAGGCCCTAGAGAACGAATTTTGTGGACTTCGGGCACGTTTATCCATCAAACCGACTATAATTTAAAACTTTTTATTTTAATTGTGTGTCAAATTCCCCCACTAAAAAGTATTAATGCCAGTTTTGTGGGGTTTTCGAGAATGGCATATATGCAGAAAAGTGTCAAGGTGAAGGTTTGTACATAGTCCTCATATTAAAGTACTGCTCTATTTTCTTTACTTTGAAGATTTTGACCCATTCTCTACATAGGTATATGTTTGGACATATCCCCCATATAAAGGTTCCATCTTATTTGCGTTCATTTATTATTTGCGTTCTGCCGAAGTGGCTGTAATTTAAAAATATGTTTGCCGAACTTTTTCCATGTAGGTCCATATTTTGACATAACCCCATTATAAAGTGGAACGCGACCCATTTTTGGTACTCTGAAGTGGTGTTTAAAGCCGTTCAGAGGTGTTTACAGCCATGTCTGCGTTTGGCATTCCTGTAAAATTAATACGGCTAGGCAGGATAACTATAACTGGTACAATGTGAGCAGTTAAAGTAGGAAAGGACCTCTCGGAACCTTTCAATACCGAATGAGGATTCAGACAAGATGACAGTGTCGTGTGACCTGTTCAACATCCTGCTTGAAAATATCATACGAGATTCAAATGTGAACAGAAATGGTACTCTGTACACTAAACAGCATATGTTACTCGCCTACGCCGACGACATCGACATAATGGGTCGATCATTACGATCGGTATCAACGCGCGGGAAGTCTAGTAGACTCGGGCCAACTGGAGGTAGCGAACGATTTTATACACCTCCGTACTGCCATAAAGAAAACTAATCCAATCAGCTGTCAAATCCGGAGAAGAATACTGCTGGCCAACATATGGTACTATGGTCTGAGGCAGCTCATAGAGTGTTTAAGGGAAAAATTCTCCAGAAGATCAATGGGTCGATCTGCGTCGAAGCTGAATATTGCCGTCGAATGAACCATGAGCTATACAGTCTATTCTCAGACATCGACCTAGCGACTACGTTGGCTAGGCCATCTTGTTAGAATGGATGAAGATGCCCCAGCTCAAAAGGCATATAAAAGCGAGCCAAGTGATGGAATCCGATGGTATAAAAATTTCTGACCGGCCGATCTTGAGATTTTTTACTTGTTTACAGATGTACTGACACTTTTTTAACATTGAATAATCATAGCATAGGGACATTTTAATGCGTCAGTTTGACATCGAAGTAATGCCCACAATTTTAACTAATTCCAGAAAAAATAAAAATGTTAAAATAGGTGCTAGATCACTTTTTTTGGTGCTAAATGAGTTTGAAAAGTGCTAAATCTAGCACTAGAAGTGCTAAATTGGCAATACTGGTCACAGTGTTATTATACTTATAGGATAATTTTTAGACATTTTATTATAACACTTCGAAAAATGTAATATTGTGGCAAGTATTTATCTGCTCATACAATTTTTACAGTGTTCTTCTTTATATATCGAACAAGTTCCTACAAGTATGAAGCGAATAAAGCGTGTGATTGCATATATCCTCGCAATCGCCCCACTCCACGTTCGTTCTAGTTATTCGAAAACGTTTATTGGCAACAAGTTATAAATTCCCAAAACACATTAACATAAAAAACTACTATGTGAATTAATATTTGTTCAATAATGTTTTAATTATTTTTCTTTATGTTGGAAATTAAAAAAAAATGACCTGCTTCATAAACTTTTAAGGTTTCTTTGAGTTAAGATATTTAAGCTTATTAAAGGGTTACATGTTCGCTAAAGAGAGTTTATAAAAATATTTTTTTTTATCAAAATAAAAGAAATTTGATGACATCATTACTTATAAATATTATGAACGAAGTGATGATGATGATGAGCACTTAACAACTCATCAACAACATGCAAAGTAAAAATATAAAAAAATGTTGACTATCATTTTAATTATTTATGTTATTTTGTAAATATGTTTGTATCATTAAAACGAACATGATAACATTGTCGTTGAAACATCGTTATCGTTGTATATGTCGAATATTAAATAGCATTTTGATAATGGTTTCTAATTTGTTTTTAATTTTTATTCAAAATTGTGGGAAACAAAAATGAAGTAATATTTATTCATAATTTCTTCCATATTTTTAAGTTTTTTTTTTCTTGTTTGGATTTGTTTCGGCTTAAGGTTAAATAAAATTCAGTATTTTGTTTTCTGCTTTTTTATTTTTTATTCTCCAATATTTCGACTGTCTTCGACAGTCATCTTCAGGGAAATAGTTATGAGAGAAGCTACAGGTTTGTTACACCGTCTATGCTAAACTAATATTTAAAATTATAGTTAAGCAGAGTACCAATTCTCAAAAAAAATTGCATTTATTTTACATTTTTGATAGACCGTATAAAGCGGAGTTCTTCTACATCAGTCTTATTTGCGCCCATGCTCCGACGGAAGACAAGGGGGAACAGACCAAAGATATTTTTTACGAGCGCCTAGAAAAAGCATATGACCGCTGCCCAAGCCATTACACTAAAATTCTGCTGGGAGATTTTAATGCAAAAATCAGAAGGCAAAATATTTTTGGTCCCACCATCGGAAAATTCAGCTTTCATGAAGGAACATCCGACAACGGCAAGAGGTTGATTGACTTCGCAGCAGCAAAAACATGGTAGTTAGCAGCACCAGCTTCAAGCATTTCGATACACACAAGGCCACCTGGATTTTCCCGATCAAATATAGAGAAATCAAAACGATCATGTTGTAATAGACGGAAGGCATTCATCCAGTGTTCTAGACGTCTGATCAATCCGAAGAGCGAATATCGATTCGGATCACTACCTTGTAGCAGCCAAGGTTCGCACTCATCTTTATGTAGCAGAAAATGTGCGATCTAATTTAACAGGGAAACTCGACGTCGAAAAAAGAAGAAATGACAAGAAAAACGTGAGCGTGAGCAAATCGAGATATACAGGAGTCAAAATGAAGTCCGGAAATTTTACCAACGACTAAAACACTAATGCGAAGGCTTTGGTGCAGGCACATTCTCCTGAAGAGATGAAGATGGAAACCTGATGACAGATACAGATAGCGTGTTGAGGAGCATTTTGAAAATCTTCTGGTATCAAAGATGCCCCAGAATTAATAAGAGTGACGGTATAGAGTGTCAGAATAGCCAAGATGAGGTCAGAGTAGCAATTAATCGACCGAAGAACAAAAACAATCAGTAGTTACCGATGAATTACCAGCCGAACTATTCAAAACTGGTGGTCAGATGCTGGTCAGGAGCATGCACCAGCTGATTAGTACAATTTGACTAGAGGAATGCATGCATACATGCGATGTGTGCCAACTATAGAGGAATATGTTTGCTTCCCATCGCATATAAAGTGCTATCCAGCGTGCTGTGTGAACGACTGAAGCCAATGGTTGCATTCGACAGCCCTATCCGTTCAGAGGTGTTTAAAGCCATGGCTGCGTTTGGCATTCCTGCAAAATCAAAACGGCTATGCAGGATAACTTTAACTGATACAAGGTCAGCAGTAAAAGTCGGAAAGGATTTTTCGGAGCCCTTCAATACCGAACCAAGATTTAGAAAATGTGTTAGTTTGTCGTATGATTTTTTTAACATCCTGCTTGAAAAGGTCATACGAGAGGCAAAGGAGAACAGAAATGACACTCTGTACACCAAACAACACACTTTACTCGCCTACACAGACGATATCGACATAATGGATCGAAGCAAGCAAACGAGCCAGCTCTTGGAGTGTTTGAGAGAAAAATTCTCTGGAAGATCTATGGGCCGATCTGCGTCGACGGTGAAAATCGCCGTCGAATGAATCATGAGCTATACCAAATAATCTCTGACAACGACATAGTCAGAAGTATCGATCTGCAGCGACTGTGTTGGCTAGGTCATGTTGTGAAAATGGATGAAGATGCCCCAGCTCAAAAGACTTTTATATGATGGTGATGGTTCACGCAGAAGGGAAAGCCACCAATCCGATGGAAAGATCAAGTGGAAGACAACATCTCGGAAAATGGTCTTTTAAATTGGATGATATGTGCACAACCGACCGACGCGCTTTGAAATATTTTTAAGCTCGGCTTATGCAACAAACGTCCTTTCACACCCAGTTAAGTAAGTACGTATTTCTGGAAAAGAGATGCGTGATCAACGACGGTGCCAGAAATATACATTATACCTCACATTGCCGTTTGTAATTGCCTGAAATAAGTTGATTAAGTCATGTCTATTAAAATGTCATGAGCAATGTCGGTTCACGTTTTGATGCAGCATCCATAAAACGGTTCATTCTTATTTTCTTTATATTGATTGTCATTTTTCCAGTTCGGCTTATAATTTCTCACAGAAAATATTTTCTCCATGAATATAATTGCGCTTCACACATTATGTGTTCATATAAACATGTTGATTTTAGTTCTTATTTCATAAAATGTTTATTTAGTTTCATCGAAATAATAAATTTTCTAATACAAATCAAAACTGTGATAACAAAATACCAACATTTAACAATGAATACATCATCATAAATATTTTAATGTAAATAAATAATTTATAAGCGTACATCTATAAAATGTATTGAATACTTTATAAAAGTCTGAACAAAAATCAAACACATGCACACATATTCAAACCTTTTATATTAGATTTCGAATACAAATTGATTTGATTGTTAATAATTTGCTAAATGTTTTAAGATATATGAAAAAAAGAAACAACTATTTAAAGATCGAAACATGTTTAACACATTGTTTCATTTTAATGGCTATTAAAAAAACACTGCATGTTTTTCGGATTTTATCTATGGCAAGCATTTCGAAAACATTTTTTTTTTAAATATGTAACATTAACATATAAGCTATAAAATATAATATGGATATATTAGACAATGTGAATTTCAAATGAGTTTGAGACCCATGTTAACAACTTGATAACGCCCACAATGTCAATTGGACATTGCGGTAAATGTATAAAAGTAATCAATCAAAATGTGTCGAATAATATTTATTTCTATGAACTACAGAATTTCGATCTTCTATAGACTGGATTTTTAATAATACAATAACAACTCAATATCAACTCAAGTCAGAATTCTAATAGGGTTAAGTTATCTTTTAAGTGGATAGTAATATAACAGCATGGATCCTCCACGAAAAACTTAATCTGTTAACGACTTCTGACCTTCTTATATTCCCTGTTGAACAAATTTTGGCTCCTGACAGAATCAACTTTAACCAGTAAGGAAAGTTCAAAAGTCGTACGGGCCGACTATATGATACCTTCACACTTTGGGTACCAATCTGAAATTTATAAAAAAATTAATGTCAATCATCGAGCAAAATATGTAAAATACCTATATGTAAATGGACGTATTTGAGCAACCGTGGCATCTACCATTTCCTATGCTGCAATACAGTGCGCCCAAATTTAGTAGCTTTTTATCTAGACACAACCCCACAAAAAAATTTGGCATGCATCAATCTAGACCTAATTCAGTCCTCTGTGCAAAATGTTGTCTCAATCGGACAAACATCGATATTATGGTGCACCATTTACATAAAATCGGAGGAAACTATATATGGGAGCTATATCTAAATCTGAAACGATTTCAATAAAACTTCGAATAAATAAATATTGACCTAATTCACTACGCTGCGCAAAATTTTGTATCAATCGGCCTAAATCTTACTCTTTGGTGCTCCATTTACATAAAATCGGACGAAACTATATATAAAAGCTATATCTAAATCAATATATATGAAAGCTATATCAAAATCATCAATCTGAGCCTAATTCAATACTTTGTGCACAATTTTGTCTCAATCGGACATATATTGGCAAATGGTGCTCTATTTATATAAAATATATGGGAGCTATATCTAAATCTGAACCGATTTTAACAGTACCCTGTGCAAAACTTTATCTCAATCGGACAAATATTGGGAGTTTGGTGCACCATTTACCTAAAATCGGACGAAACTATATATGCCAGCTATATTTAAATCTGAACCGATTTCAACAAAACTTTGAAGAGCACATCTCTAGTATGTAACTGAAAAGTCGAAAAGCTATACATAAACAT
>NW_026885005.1:0-61605 GCF_032173495.1 Musca vetustissima | reverse complement strand
AGTCATCTTGATATTCATATTTGAATGGCATATTTTTGTTGTTGTTGGGGGAAGATAATATTTATTTTCGTTTTTCGGTTTGATTTGAAAGACTCGTGTCATGGTGGATTATCATTAGAACATTTAGAATGCTTTGTTGTTGTTATTTCTTATAATAATCTTCTGTACAACTCCAGTAACGGTATCTGATGTGGTTTTTTTTGTTTTCCATGTTAAGAAAATCCCCGTGAAAATTATGCATGCCCCAATTGCAGTTGTAATTTGCCAAATACACATACAAAATAACAACCAAAAATGTTTTTTGGGATTATGGATTTGGGAAATGGGTCACTGAGAACAGAATAGAAATATACTTTTTATTGTGGTTCAAAAATATTCTTTAATAAATC
This sequence comes from Musca vetustissima, assembly GCF_032173495.1. Taxonomy (NCBI): domain Eukaryota; kingdom Metazoa; phylum Arthropoda; class Insecta; order Diptera; family Muscidae; genus Musca; species Musca vetustissima. Next base: position 61,216 of record NW_026885005.1, on the reverse strand, counting down.
CACGCCTTGGATAGACTTTGAAAAAATATTCTTTGAATAATCCACGCCTTCTGTTAGGCCTTGAAAAAATATTCTTTAAGAAATCCACGCCTTGGATAGGCCTTGAAAAAATATTCTTTAATAAATCCACGCCTTGGATAGGCCTTGAAAAAATATTCTTTAATAAATCCACGCCTTGGATAGGCCTTGAAAAAATATTCTTTAATAAATCCACGCCTTGGATAGGCCTTGAAAAAATATTCTTTAATAAATCCACGCCTTGGATAGGCCTTGAAAAAATATTCTTTAATAAATCCACGCCTTGGATAGGCCTTGAAAAAATATTCTTTAATAAATCCACGCCTTGGATAGGCCTTGAAAAAATATTCTTTAATAAATCCACGCCTTGGATAGGCCTTGAAAAAATATTCTTTAATAAATCCACGCCTTGGATAGGCCTTGAAAAAATATTCTTTAATAAATCCACGCCTTGGATAGGCCTTGAAAAAATATTCTTTAATAAATCCACGCCTTGGATAGGCCTTGAAAAAATATTCTTTAATAAATCCACGCCTTGGATAGGCCTTGAAAAAATATTCTTTAATAAATCCACGCCTTGGATAGGCCTTGAAAAAATATTCTTTAATAAATCCACGCCTTGGATAGGCCTTGAAAAAATATTCTTTAATAAATCCACGCCTTGGATAGGCCTTGAAAAAATATTCTTTAATAAATCCACGCCTTGGATAGGCCTTGAAAAAATATTCTTTAATAAATCCACGCCTTGGATAGGCCTTGAAAAAATATTCTTTAATAAATCCACGCCTTGGATAGGCCTTGAAAAAATATTCTTTAATAAATCCACGCCTTGGATAGGCCTTGAAAAAATATTCTTTAATAAATCCACGCCTTGGATAGGCCTTGAAAAAATATTCTTTAATAAATCCACGCCTTGGATAGGCCTTGAAAAAATATTCTTTAATAAATCCACGCCTTGGATAGGCCTTGAAAAAATATTCTTTAATAAATCCACGCCTTGGATAGGCCTTGAAAAAATATTCTTTAATAAATCCACGCCTTGGATAGGCCTTGAAAAATATTCTTTAAGAAATCCACGCCTGTGATAGGCCTTGAAAATATATTCTTTAAGAAATCCACGCCTTGGATAGGCCTTGAAAAAATATTCTTTAAGAAATCCACGCCTTGGATAGGCCTTGAAAAAATATTCTTTAAGAAATCCACGCCTTGGATAGGCCTTGAAAAAATATTCTTTAAGAAATCCACGCCTTGGATAGGCCTTGAAAAAATATTCTTTGAAACATCCACGCCTCTGATAGGCCTTGAAAAAAATATTCTTTGAAACATCCACGCCTCTGATATTCTTTAAGAAATCCACGCCTTGGATAGGCCTTGAAAAAATATTCTTTAAGAAATCCACGCCTTGGATAGGCCTTGAAAAAATATTCTTTAAGAAATCCACGCCTTGGATAGGCCTTGAAAAAATATTCTTTAAGAAATCCACGCCTTGGATAGGCCTTGAAAAAATATTCTTTAAGAAATCCACGCCTTGGATAGGCCTTGAAAATATATTCTTTAAGAAATCCACGCCTTGGATAGGCCTTGAAAAAATATTCTTTAAGAAATCCACGCCTTGGATAGGCCTTGAAAAAATATTCTTTAAGAAATCCACGCCTTGGATAGGCCTTGAAAAAATATTCTTTAAGAAATCCACGCCTTGGATAGGCCTTGAAAAAATATTCTTTAAGAAATCCACGCCTTGGATAGGCCTTGAAAAAATATTCTTTAATAAATCCACGCCTTGGATAGGCCTTGAAAAAATATTCTTTAAGAAATCCACGCCTTGGATAGGCCTTGAAAAAATATTCTTTAAGAAATCCACGCCTTGTATAGGCCTTGAAAAAATATTCTTTAATAAATCCACGCCTTGGATAGGCCTTGAAAAAATATTCTTTAAGAAATCCACGCCTTGGATAGGCCTTGAAAAAATATTCTTTAATAAATCCACGCCTTGGATAGGCCTTGAAAAAATATTCTTTAATAAATCCACGCCTTGGATAGGCCTTGAAAAAATATTCTTTAATAAATCCACGCCTTGGATAGGCCTTGAAAAAATATTCTTTAATAAATCCACGCCTTGGATAGGCCTTGAAAAAATATTCTTTAATAAATCCACGCCTTGGATAGGCCTTGAAAAAATATTCTTTAATAAATCCACGCCTTGGATAGGCCTTGAAAAAATATTCTTTAATAAATCCACGCCTTGGATAGGCCTTGAAAAAATATTCTTTAATAAATCCACGCCTTGGATAGGCCTTGAAAAAATATTCTTTAATAAATCCACGCCTTGGATAGGCCTTGAAAAAATATTCTTTAATAAATCCACGCCTTGGATAGGCCTTGAAAAAATATTCTTTAATAAATCCACGCCTTGGATAGGCCTTGAAAAAATATTCTTTAATAAATCCACGCCTTGGATAGGCCTTGAAAAAATATTCTTTAATAAATCCACGCCTTGGATAGGCCTTGAAAAAATATTCTTTAATAAATCCACGCCTGGGATAGGCCTTGAAAAAATATTCTTTAATAAATCCACGCCTTGGATAGGCCTTGAAAAAATATTCTTTGAATAATCCACGCCTTGGAGAGGCCTTGAAAAAATTTTCTTTGAATAATCCACGCCTTGGATAGGCCTTGAAAAAATATTCTTTAATAAATCCACGCCTTTCGTGGGCCTTGAAAAAATATTCTTTAATAAATCCACGACTCAGTTGGCCCTTGAAAAATATTCTTTAATAAATCCACGCCTTGGATAGGCCTTGAAAAAATATTCTTTAATAAATCCACGCCTTGGATAGGCCTTGAAAAAATATTCTTTAATAAATCCACGCCTTGGATAGGCCTTGAAAAAATATTCTTTAATAAATCCACGCCTTGGATAGGCCTTGAAAAAATATTCTTTAATAAATCCACGCCTTGGATAGGCCTTGAAAAAATATTCTTTAATAAATCCACGCCTTGGATAGGCCTTGAAAAAATATTCTTTAAGAAATCCACGCCTTGGATAGGCCTTGAAAAAATATTCTTTAAGAAATCCACGCCTTGGATAGGCCTTAAAAAGATATTCTTTAGGAAATCCACGCCTTTGGTGGGCCCTAAAAAATATTCTTTTAAAAAGCCACGCCTCTGATAGGCCCTGTAAAAATATTCATTAAAAAATATTTTTTTTAATTTTCTTGAGCCCGAGACTTTTCAGCCCTACTGTTAATTTTGTTCGCATAATTATTTTGTTTTATTATTATTCAATATTTTATTGAGGAGGAATTTTTGATTGGAAATTTAATTTCCACTCTAGCAACAACAACAGCAACAAACAATAACCACAAAATCTTTTCATTTAATGACTCCATTGGAAGTTGGTGGGTTTTAAGGGGGGAATAACGCTGCAGCACGTTGCATCGTGCTGACCAAAGTGTTAATCAAATAAAAATTTATATAGAAATTATCATAACAAAAAATAAATTTATGATTTCCATAAAAAAAATATTTTTATGTCGATATTAGTTGTGATTCTTTTATGAATATTACTACCACAATAGGTTTTATGCTGGTGCCATAAACGTGGCAGCCAGCTAATGAACACATAAAAATTGGGGAGGGAGTTCAGTTCGGTTTATGGTCATAAAAGAAATGCATTTCAAGTTTCTGGAAAAAAAATATTCTTTTGTTTAAATGCAGTTGCATTGTTGTTGGGTATTGAACAATTTTAAGAGAGTGTGTAGAAGAGGCGGATTTTTAAAGAATATTTTTTCAAGGCCTAGTAGAGGCGTGGATTTTTTAAGAATATATTTTTAAGGCCTGGAAGAGGACCCAAGGCGTGGATATTTAAAGAACATTTATTCAAGGCCTAACAGAAGGCGTGGATTTTTTAAAGACTATTTTTTCCAGGTGTTTCCTAGGCGGGGTTTGTTAAAGAATATTTTTTCAAGGCCTAACAGAAGGCGTGGATTTTTTAAAAAATATTTTTTCAAGGCCTATCCAAGGCGTGGATTTATTAAAGAATATTTTTTCAAGGCCTAACAGAAGGCGTGGATTTTTTAAAAAATATTTTTTCAAGGCCTATCCAAGGCGTGGATTTATTAAAGAATATTTTTTCAAGGCCTATCCAAGGCGTGGATTTATTAAAGAATATTTTTTCAAGGCCTATCCAAGGCGTGGATTTATTAAAGAATATTTTTTCAAGGCCTATCCAAGGCGTGGATTTATTAAAGAATATTTTTTCAAGGCCTATCCATGGCGTGGATTTATTAAAGAATATTTTTTCAAGGCCTATCCAAGGCGTGGATTTATTAAAGAATATTTTTTTCAAAGCATACCCTAGACGTGGATTTATTAAAGAATATTTTTTCAAAGCATACCCTAGACGTGGATTTATTAAAGAATATTTTTTCAAAGTCTACCCTAGACGTGTTTTTTTAGGAATATTTTTTCAAGGCCTAACAGAAGGCGTGGATTTTTTAAAGAATATTTTTTCAAGGCCTAACAGAAGGCGTGGATTTTTTAAAGAATATTTTTTCAAGGCCTAACAGAAGGCGTGGATTTTTTAAAGAATATTTTTTCAAGGCCTAACAGAAGGCGTGGATTTTTTAAAGAATATTTTTTCAAGGCCTATCCTAGGGGTGAAAGGCATGGATTTTTAAAGAATATTTTTTCAAGGCCTATTCTAGGGGTGAAAGACATGGATTTTTTATAGACTAATTTTTTATACCCTCCACCATAATATGGATGGTATATTAATTTTGTCATTCCGTTATAATCTTGATCAGGGTAAAATTCTAAGACGATCTAACCATGTCCCTCTGTCAGTCTGTCCGTCCGTCTGTTGTAATCACGCTATATTCTGAAGGAATTGAGATAGGGTGCTGAAATTTTACAGAGGTTTGTCTTTTGTCTGCAGGCAAGTCATGTTCGAAGATAGTCCACGGTCCACGTTTAGGCATAGCTCCCATATAACGGTACCTCTCAATTTTTTGTAATTTTCAGTATTTTCGGGGGGTTTGATCGTATTTCTCCACCGAATGGGCTCTAATTTAGTATTTTGAGTTCTTAATAGGTTCCAAGTATCTCCACAAAAAATGATGAATATGGGTCCATTTTTTCGTATAGCCCCTATATAAGGGTACCTCCAATTTTCGGTATTTTGCGGTTTTTGAGCGCGTTTTTCAACCGAATTCCCTGGAATTTGGTATGTTTTAGTCCTATGTGGTAAAAAATCTCCCTATCAAAAATTATTAATATTCGCCCCACATTTTCAGCGTGTTAAGGGGTGTATACACCCTCATTAGCCATAAGGCTGAGGGTATAATTATCCATTAACAATTTCAGAAATTTGTATAATCGTTTACATAATCCGTTTTTAGAAATGTCGGTATATACCCACCTTTTGGTATGTTTCCCACATTTTTCATTTCTAGTACCTGGCAGTATACCTATGGTGGAGGGTATCTAAAGTTCGGCACGGCCGAACTTAACGCTTTATAACTTGTTTATTTTTAAAATGAAATTTATATCTAGCCCTTGACTACTGCCTGCCCATTTGTTAATGTCTTCATAGCTTTATAAAATTCAATCTCTCCTTCGCTAGGGTGGAGTTGAAGTAGCACCATTCGCTCCCCGTTTTAATGATTGTGGCCGTGGCAATCAGTAGACATTTCCTATAAGAAGCTACATACTCCAACATAATCCCTCCTGGTATTTTGCTTGTGGGGTTGGGTCAAGTTAATGTGCGTACGGCGCACATTAACTTCTTCCTTCTACCCCGCTCCCGCCATTTAGGAAACTTTATGACCGTTCAGATTTCACAAGGAAATTATTTCATTGGCATCAATTGTTGCGTATGCGGGTTCTTAAGATTTTTGTCTGGAGTCTGAAATGTGGTGTTGTTGTTTCCCCTCTGAAAGTCGAAAGAAATCTCTTCATACATAAAAACAATTACGCATTCAAATTTCTAACGAACAACAATAAGTTTGATTCATACGAGTGCTGTAATTCAATTAAAGACAAAAAAATAATAATTAAGTGTTGTGCTTTTTGAAGGAGGGTGGGGTGAAAAGGGAGGGCAGTATTTGAAAAGGGAGAAATGATATTTAAAAATATGAATTCTTGAGAGACAATGCGTACTAATTTTTGTATTAGACTAGATGTGAGGTTATGGGCATAGATTTTTTCTAATCGTCAAATTTTTCATACCCCCCTCGTTTTTTCTGGTCAAAATTAAATTACCCATGTCAAATTTAGTTTTTCTTGTTAATAATTTTATGAAAATAGTCACATGGACACATCTTTATTTTAAGACATACATTTTTGGATCTTGTCATTCTAATATCAACTGAGATTCTATGTTTTGGGGAAACTAATTGATTGCTGACTTCCCCTTCCCCCTTAAAATTTAATAATTATGTTGAGACGGATTTTTGGGGATTTTTGACTTAATTTATAAAGAATTTGTTTTTGTTCATTGTAAATGAAGAAAACTTCCCAAAAATTTTTAAGCGGATTAATTTTGAAACATGAGGCTAAGTAGAAATCGTGATGAATGATTTAAATATAACATGACAACGAAATACACTCGAGAAAAATTGACAGTTAGATGAGTATTTTTTTAAGAATATATTTAAAGGTCCATCCTAGGAGTGAAATTTTTAAAAAATATTTTATCAAGTCCTATAAAATATGAGTGAATTTTTTAAAGAAACATTTTCAAGCCTCTAAAATAAGCGGGGATTTGTAAATAACATTTTTCAAGCCTCTGTCCAAGGCGTGGATTTTTAAAGAATATTTTTTCAAGCCTCTATCCAAGGCGTGGATTATTTTAAGAATATTTTTTTAAGCCTCTGTCCAAGGTGTGGATTTTTAAAGAATATTTTTTCAAGCCTCTATCCAAGGCGTGGATTTTTTTAAGCCTCTGTCCAAGGCGTGGATTTTTAAAGAATATTTTTTCAAGCCTCTATCTAGGCGTGGATTTTTTAAAGAATATTTTTTAAGCCTCTAACCAAGGCGTGGATTTTTTAAAGAATATTTTTTAAGCCTCTGTCCAAGGCGTGGATTTTTTAAAGAATATGTTTTCAAGCCTATGTCCAAGGCGTGGATTTTTTAAAGAACATTTTTTCAAGCCTCTGTCTAAGGCGTGGATTTTTTAAAGAACATTTTTTCAAGTCTCTGTCCATGGCGTGGATTTTTAAAGAATATTTTTTCAAGCCTCTAACCAAGGCGTGGATTTTTTAGAGAATATTTTTTCAAGCCTCTGTCCAAGGCGTGGATTTTTTAAAGAATATTTTTTCAAGCCTCTGTCCAAGGCGTGGATTTTTTAAAGAATATTTTTTCAAGCCTCTGTCCAAGGCGTGGATTTTTTAAAGAATATTTTTTCAAGCCTCTACCCAAGGCGTGGATTTTTTAAAGAATATTTTTTCAAGCCTCTACCCAAGGCGTGGATTTTTTAAAGAATATTTTTTCAAGCCTCTGTCCAAGGCGTGGATTTTTTAAAGAATATTTTTTCAAGCCTCTGTCCAAGGCGTGGATTTTTTAAAGAATATTTTTTCAAGCCTCTACCCAAGGCATGGATTTTTTAAAGAATATTTTTTCAAGCCTCTACCCAAGGCGTGGATTTTTTAAAGAATATTTTTTCCAGCCTCTACTCAAGGCGTGGATTTTTTAAAGAATATTTTTTCAAGCCTCTACCCAAGGCGTGGATTTTTTAAAGAATATTTTTTCAAGCCTCTGTACAAGGCTTGGATTTTTTCAAGATGGAAAAATAGGCCTGGATTTTTAAAGAATATTTTTTTCAAGTTGAAAAAATAGGCGTGGATTTTTAAAGAATGTTTTTTCTAACTATTTAAGTTTTTTTAATTTTTTCCCGAGCCTCCACCAAAATCTTACAACCAATCTCCCCTTCTGCCAAATACCCTCAGCATTTTTTGTAGGTATATTTCATTTAAAATTTTTACATAATGAAATTAAATTATTCATCATCACCAGCAGCATCATCATCAGCGGCGTCGTCGTCAATTCATGGCTACACCCTATGTTCGAACAGTTAATAGCGGATTATAATTCTCTGACAATGTGTCGAGACAATTTCACCGAAAACACTGAATAACAGCAGACAATAATTGAGGTCATGTTCAACAGCATTAACACCCTAAAGCGTACTCGCATATTCACAGCTTCAGCACATAATGGATGGAAAGCCCCTTTTTTTAGATGATTGACAATAGAAAATATTGAAAAAAATGGAAAACAAAAAACAATATGTGACAAAGATTGAAAATTTTATGCATTATCACACTTACGGTGCGGACCCTTATTGTTTGGCAGTCATCATCTGCATAAGGGTTATTCGGTTCGAAATGCTGTTAACAATTGAAAAAATCTGTGTTAGAAATGCCATTAACCAATTTGTTTCAATTAGAGAAAAGGGGGATTTTTTTAAATTGAATTTGAATATTTTGAAAAAAAGGTTTTCCAAATTTAATTTGCTGTAACAAAAGAAATTGGTTGAGATTTAAAAAAATTACATGAGGGTTGGCATGAAATCAATTGTTATTGAAATATAGAGTAGTTAAGTGGAGTGTCATTTAAGATTCATTAAAATTTGAATAAGTTTTTTTTTCAGATACATGACAGGAACATCTATGGTTTACCTTATTTTGCAAAGAGAGAGAGAATTATTCAGGTATTCTAATATTTTAAAATGCCACCCTTCTATAGAAAATCTTCCATATTTTGTATGAAAGGTATTTCTTTAATGGAAACTTCAACCCTGCAGAGAGTAGCAACACGTAATTCGATGTAGAATTATCGGGAGAAAAGGAGAGAGAAGAAACGTATTTTCAAAAAAAAAAAAGAAAGAATAAGAAAAACGTGAGCGTGAGCAAATCGAGATATACAGGAGTCAGAATGAAGTCCGGAAATTTTACCAACGAGTAAAACACCAAATCGAAGGATTTGGTGCAGGCCAATCCTCTTGTAGAGATGAAGTTGGAAACCTTGTGACAGATACAGACAGCGTGCTGCGGATCTGGAAGGAACATTTTGAAAAGCTTCTGGTATCAAATAGTAACGGTGAAGAAGATGCCCCAGAACCAATAAGAGATGACGATATAGAGTGTATACCACCTAGCTAAGATGAGATCGATTAACCGGCTGAAGAACAATAAAGCAGCAGGTGCCGAAGAATTGAAGACCGGAAGACCGAACTATTGAATACCGGTAATCAGATAATGGCCAGGAGCATGCACCAACTGATTAGTACTATTTGGCTTGAGGAATGCCCAATGATTGGGACCTCAACATCCCGTGCACAAAAAAAATGAGACAAGACGATATATGCCAACTAGAGAAGAATAAGTCTCCTTCCCATCGCATATAAAGTGCTATTCTGCGTACTGTGTGAACGACTGAAGCCAATTGTCTATGAAATAATTGGACCATACCAATGCGGCTTTAGGCCTGGCAAATCCACCATTGATCAGATTTTTACTCTGAGCCAGACCTTGGAAAAGACCTACGAATAACGCATCGACACATTCCACCTATTCGTCGAATATAAAGCTGCATTCGACAGCCCTATCCATTCAGAGGTGTTTAAAGCCAAGTATGTGTTCGGTATTCCTGCAAAATTAATACGGTTATGGAGGATCCCTTTAACTGGTACAAGGTAAGCATTTTAAGTCGGAAAGAACCTCTGGCAGCCCTTTAGTACCAAACGAGGATTCAGACAAGGTGACAGTTTTTCGTGTGATCATTTTAACATTCTGCTGGAAAAGGTCATACGAGACGCAAAGGTGAACAGAAATGGCACTCTGTACACCAAACAACACATGTTACTCGCCTACGCCGATGACATCGACATAATGGGTCAAACATTGAGAGCGGTAACAGCCACCTTTGAAAAAATTAAGAAGGAGTCTGCCAAAGCGGGTCTGGCAGTAAACGGCGAGAAGACCAAGCTGATGGTATCAAAGCGCAAGACGACCAGTAGACTCCGACCAACTTTGGAACTTGAGAACTACAGCTTCGAGGAAGTCAAAGATTTTGTATACCATGGTACCGCCATAAACAAAACGAATGACATCAGTTTCGAAATTCGGAGAAGGATTGTGATGGCCAACAGATGCTACTATGGTCTAAGTAAGCAGTTTAGAAACAAGGCCACCTCCCGCCAGACCAAACTCACACTTTACAAGACGCTGGTACTACCCGTGCAATTATACGGATCTGAAGCATGGGTACTTGCGCAAGCAGATGAGACAGCTGTTGGGGTGTTTGAAAGAAATATTCTCCGAATGATCCACGAGCTTTACAATTTATAAGCGGACATAGACATAGTCAGTCGTATTGAGCTGCTGGGCCATGTCGTGCGAATGAATGAGAATGCCCAGCTCAAAAGGCATATAAAAGCGAGCCTATTGATGGTTCACGGAGAAGGGGAAGGCCACGAATTAGATGGAATGATCAAGTAAAAGACAACATCTCGGAAAAATGGTCTTTCAAATTGGATGAGATGCGCACAAGACCAACGCGCTTGAAAATCTTTTTTAAGTTCGGCTTATGGACTAACCGTTCTGTCACAAGCCAGCTAAGTTTTTTTTTAAAAGTATTTTTTTTAAAATCCCTATTTTTTGGGACATTCATTCTTGAATTAATCATAGGTCCATAAAATGTACCACACCATGTCCCTTATTTAGCATAAACCCCTTTTAAATATTCCGCTCCATTTTTCGGGGTTTAAATGATTTGAACCTATTTTCCCATTCCGTATTTGTGGTGGATAAAAAACTTTTTTCCAGAAAAATTTCAAGATATGTAATTTATATGGGGCTATGTCAAAATATGGACCTATTTCGAAATATTCTGCAGAAAAAAGTGACTGAATGACAATTTTATGGCTTTCATAAAATGCCTATATGTTTTATGAAAGCCATAAAATTGTCATTCTATTGAAAAACATTTTTCATAAATATCTTCTGCAGACCTATGATTTTATAAAGACCTAAAACATACTTCATTACTGTAAGAAAACGTATTTATATTTTTCTAGTCTTATTAGAGCTGTTATGTAGGCAGCCTTTTGGAAGTCTCCTCCAGACACAGGCAGGCTATGTCCATATGTTTAAATATCCGTAATATAATGGTCTCGCTGAAAGTTCTAGGACCAGTTTTTTTCTCAGGGTCTGTAATTTTTTTAAGATAGTAAACATAAAGGTTCATATAAAGGCCCAAACTTTTTAAGGAATCTTGAAAGGACACCATATGGTGGAATGGATGGATATAAGGTTCGGCCCGACAGAACTTTGTTAATATTTTTGTAAATGCACTCGAGCCGAAAAGATATGAATAAAAGTAAGACTTTGACATTAAAGCTTAACATAAATCATATACCAAATTTTGTAAATATTCTTATCAGACTCCAATTCTTGCAATATCGGCTCACTCGGCTTTATCCCGACTCCCCATACCTAAATTGATACAAACATCTTTGGAAAATTAAATCTACCTAAAGTTGCTATGGATTTAATTGTCAGCCGTGTGTAATGCCGGGAATTTTTCAAATGCTATTTTATTTAGAAATATTTTTTGTACAATAAAACATCCGATTTTGTATTTGAAGATAATCCATTCCGATTCGTGGTTAATTATTTTATTGTTCTCTTTATTATTTTAACACGAATGTGTTGTACAAACAACTATTAAATTGGGGTCATTCAACCAATCTTCAAACTATCAACCGAGAAGCAACCGATTTGCGGCAGACGACAAGTGAAGAGCTGGCGATGACGTTGGTTTTGTTGTTGTTGTTTCGCTAATTTGTTATAATTCCTTATTTACTTGAGGCTTGACTTCTTAAACTAAATCTTGTGGAATGACATGGAATAAAGGCAAGAAAGACGGCGATGGTGACAATGACAACGTCACAATATAAACATACCAACATACATACATATTTGCTTACAAAGTAAGCGACCGGCGAGGAATAAGAAGACACCGAGTACGAAGTGTGCGTGTAAGTTGGTCATTAGCAAATATCTAGTGGGGGTAATAAGAACATAAACAACAACAAGAACAAGTACACAAAATAAATTAACAAAAACAAAAAATAAATAAAATAAAGTAGAATAGAATAGAAGATACAGTATGGAACATGTCTTATCGAAATTCTCCTCCACCTCAAAAAAAACGAACATAAAATGAAACTGAACTGTAATAGAAGCCATGAAGAAGTCTCCTCCATACCACCACTTGTCACTACCACTATCGGGACATACGGTGACAATAACTACAAATAATGTCTTTTGTTTTGTGTGAGGTATTTTCTTTCTTAGCTTCTGCTGCTTTTTCTTCAAATAAACGAAGCGGTAAATTTTTTTGCATTGGCGGAGCAGGGTAATAAATAGTTTTTTGGAGGAGGGGATAAGGGATCAATAGAAGGAAAACTTACTTTTGTACATGATGTATGTATGTATGAAACATGTACATAATGTATGTACAATATTGTTTCAAAAGGCTGTTCTGAAAAAACCACGTAGTATCGATGTTGGCTTAAAGGGATCTGATTTATTCCATCCAGATATGGGATATTTAATCCGTAATTTTTATAACCTCTAAATATTGAAATTTTGCACACACATAGCTACTACTTCAGGTATGTTCGGAATTGAAAATGGCATATATCAGTTTACGTTCTTAAAGGTGGCGCCCGACTTGTGTAACTTTTAAGATTTTCTAAATCCGGTTAAAACTTTTGGTATTTAGGGCTCTTGGAAAACATCTGTAGAAAAAAAATGTTATTATAGGCCCATGTTTTGCCATGGTCCCTAATAGAGATGCCGCCCTATTTTAGGTATATTCGAAGTATGAGGAGCATTTTTCAAATGAAGTTGCTATAATTTAACATTCCAGGTTCACCATTTTCAATGGTGCTGCAATTTGGTATTCCAGGTTTCTCATGCTTTGACATAGCCCACATATAAAGGCCCCGCCTCATTTGAGGAATTTTTAATGTTTTAAACGTTCTTTCCAACCAAAGGAACTTCAATTTGGTATTTGCCATAGTCCCCTATAGAGATGCCGCCCTATTTTAAGTATATTCGAGGTATGAGGATCATTTTTCAAATGAAGTTGCTACAATTTAACATTCCGGGTTCACCATTTTCAACGGTGCTGCAATTTGGTATTCCAGGTTTTTCATGCTTTCACATAACCCTCATATAAAGGCCCCGCCTCATTTGAGGGATTTTTAATGTTTTAGACGTTCTTTCCAACCAAAGGAACTTCAATTTGGTATTTCTCGTTCATAGAGGATGAAAAATATATTTTCAGAAAATTTTATGTAGAGTTCCATGTTTTGACACAGCCCTCACACACAAGGTCCCGCAACATTTCGGTATTTTGAAGTTTTTCGTCGCAATTTTTTTAACGAAGTGACTGTAATACTGCACTCTTCGTTCTTGGTAGATAAAAATTTTCTTTGCAGAAAATTTTGAATGTAGTTCCAGGTTTTGACATAGGTCCCATTTAATGGTCCCGTCAAGGATGAGAAATATATTTGAAAAAAAAACTGTCAATTTAGGCCCAAATTTTTGACACAATCCCCATATCAAACTGCTGTTCCAATTTAGGTATCTTCTATGTTCTTAATCGTACTTTCATTCATTATAATTTCATATTCCCTGTTAGAGGTATTAATTATAGGTCCATAGTTTGTTTGACCTAGACTACATATAAAATGTCCCCGCCACATTTTCGGCATTTTTAAGGGTTTGAGCAGCATTTACCTGAAATTTGGCTCTACGTTCTTGAGGTAAAAAAAATTCTTTGTAGAAAATTGTTGTTTTGACATGGGTTCCACCACATAATGGTCCAAAGTTTGTGACTTGGATTTACGTTTTGGCATTGCCCTGATATTAAATTTTTTAACCGAAGTGGCTCTTTTTTGAGTGTAAAAAACATATGTACCGACATTTTGTTGTTTTAAAGGGTTTAGTTGCATTTTACTACCTTTTAAAACTCCAAGCCTTGGCCTGGACTTCCTTTCAAAAATCCATGCCTTGGTCTGGCCTTTTTTTTAACAATTTAAGTCTTGTTTGACCTTCTTTTTAAAAATCCAAGCCTTACTTTTAAAAACCCTGGTCCTGGTTTTGGACTTCCTTTATAAATCTAGAACTTGGCTTTGGGGCTCCTTGTAAAAATCCAGGCTTTGGTCTCCTTTTTCAAAATTGGTCTGGCCTTCCTTTCAAAAATCCAAGCCTTTGTCTTGTCTTACTTTTAAAAACGGAAGTCTTGGTCTGGTCTTCCTTTTAAAAGCCTTGCCTTGGTCTGGCATTTCTTTTAAAAATCGTAGATTTGATCTGACATTTCTTTTAAAAATTCTAGCCCTAATTTGGCCTTCCTTTCAGAAATCTAAGCCTTGGTGTGGCCTTAAAGCCTGGGCTTGGCTTTTGTCTTTCTTTTAAAATCTAGGCTTGGTTTTGGGCCTCCTTTTAAAAATTCAGCCGTTGGTTTCACTTTAAAAATCCACACCTTGGTCTGGGCTTCCTTTTAAAAATCCAACCTTGATCTGGGCTTCAAAAATCCTGGTCTTGAACTGGCCTTCCTTTTTAAAATCCTGGCCTTGGCTTTGGTCTTCTTTTTTAAATCTAGGCATTGGCTTTGGACTCCCTTTAAAAATCCAGGCTTTGGTCTTCCTTTTAAAAATCCACACCAATGTCCGGCCTTCATTTTAAAAATCCAGGCTTAGGTCTAGCTTTCCCTTTAAAAACACAAGCCTTGGTCTGGCCATCCTTTTAAAAATCCTAGCCTTGGGATGGCATTCTTTTAAAAATCTAAGTCTTGGTCTATTCTTCCTTTTAAAAATCCATGCCTTGATTTGACCTTCCTTTAAAAAATCCAAGCCTTGTCCTGGCCTTCCTTTTCAAAACCCCAGACATTGTCTGGCCTACATCTTAAAAATCCAAGCCTTGGATTGGCATTCCTTTTCATAATCCAATGGTCTGGCTTTTCTGGATATTTAAGCCTTTTAAAAATCCACGCCTTGATCTTCCATCCTTCTAAAAATCCCGCCTTTATTTAAAAAATCCAAACATTGGTCATGGATTTCTTTAAAAACCCCAAGCCTTGGTCATGGCCTTCCTTTTAAAAATCCAAACATTGGTCTGACCTTACTTTAAAAATTCAAGCCTTAATGCGTCTCTTTTTTCAAAATTTCAGGCCTAGGTCTGGCCTTTCTTTTAAAAATCCCAGACATGGTCAGGAGGCAAAGTTCGACCTGGCAGAACTTAACCACGCATTTATTCATTGTTTAAAGTTTTGTATAGTTTTCTTATGTTGTTTCAACCAGAACAGTCCTTATAAAAGTTTGAGTATACAACAATGTAGTTCACAGATACCCTGTTGAGAAGTTTGATTTTTATTTTTTCCAGATTTTTTCATTTATTTTATGTACTTAGGCCAACAATAACGATATCAATTTCAATATCTTCAACATGCGACAATTCAATTATGTGTTTTTATTTTCCAAATCAACTGCGTAGACAACGATCGACCTGAAAGAAAAGATGTTCAAAAGAAAGGAATATATTGAAGTGATGGTAGTGGGGTTCGGGGTTCTCATTGTTGTAATATTGGAGTTCATTTCAAAAATCTAAGATGTAAATGATCGCGAAGAAAGGAAAAGATCCACAATAGAAAGCCTCTCATTCTTTCTCCCTCGGTTGGTGGTGGTGGTGAATAGAATAAGGAAGCTATGATTTGCTTTCTTCAATTGATTCCCGTTCAAAATGTCAGCCGCATCCAGCAATTTACAGCAATTGGAACATAATACTCGGCGGATCATTGTGAGTTTGGTTTACAATTGGAGTAGCATAGCGGAAATTCTATGACAGAACAAACAATTGAATTCAATTCATTCCGATCATAAACACGCACACGCATTCGTTCATCTAATCATTACCACCATTTGAAGTTGTGTTGGGTATTGTTGTTGTTGTCGTTGCTGTTGTTTGCGAACTTTTGAACTCATTATTTTGAAAAGATATTGTGTGCGCATAAAAGTTTATAGGGAAATGCGTAATAGATGCACTCTTATATAATATTTTTTTCTTTAAATTTAATTAAAAATATCTAAGTCCGCCAGGATATTTTTTATACTCTGACTAAACGAAGTACATAATTACACTCAGGTTGTATGATTCGCCAAGGACATTGGCGGGACTTTGGATTGGGGCCTCTTTGGTTGGAAATGCTGACAAAACCTTTAAAGTACCGAAAAAAGGGACGAGATATTTATATGGAGACTATGTTAAATTATGGACCCATATTGATAATTTTCTACGAAGAAGTTTTGTGTACCTACCATGAACCTGAAATACCAAATGATAGTAACTTCGATGGAATGGACAATTCAGTTGAAACCATGAAAATACCGAAAATGTGACGTGATCTTTATTTAGGGGATATATCTAAACATGGGCCTTAATCGAAAATTTTCTGCAAAGATATTTGTTCACCCTCAAAGGAACCGTTAGGTCAAATTACAGTCGCTCCGGTTGAAAAAAAAACGTCAAAAACCAAAAATTCTGCTGATGGATATATTCCATTTTCAGTATCAAACATCTATCACAAAAAAAAAAAAAAAAAAAACATGCGGACATATAGACAAACCAGTGAGCGGAGCAGTATAGTCGGACGGGCCGACCATACGATACCCTACACAACTTCCATGAAAATCTAACTTTCTGTGGCTCTATATTCTGAGATTGGACAATATTTCCCGATATTTGCACACTTTTGACTGGCTAGAGGTCAGCAAATGTTACTAATTATCAGCACAGCCCCTCTAATTACTTGTCCAGATTCCCTTTCACCGTGGCTTGTGTTGTGATGTTCGGCTTTCGACTCGACAAGTACAAATAATTATGTTTTTGGTCCACTTCATCCGAAAAATTATTATCTGACCATCACTTAACATTTTACGCGTTGTCCTTGACCATAACTGGAACCTCATGGAACATTTCATAGCGATCAGCGCTATATTTCCGCCCTCCAGTGTGGTAATAGCTTACTAAATAATATATGGATACGTAAGCACCTGTAAATATTAAAGTGTAATTCCCGCATCCGAGTACCTACGACAACATAATTGGCATCAACATTTTTGGTCTATGTCCTTCAGGAGTAAATATATACGGTATAGAATACAAATGTTGCCATTTTTCACACAAAAGTCAGGGTCCATTTGACCCGCTAAATATTGATCGATCTTTATCAAAACAGGCATGCTTATTCTTTGGTCCGATCCCCTTCTCCATGCAAAAATTCGCGGTGTTTGGGCCATAATTGCGACCTCTGGAGCGACCAGAAAAACCGACAAAAATTAAGTTTTTGGTCTATTTCATCCCCTAAATATTAACCGATCCTTTCCAAACACAATAGGGGTCTTCATTGGCCAGAACCCATCCTACATGCAAAATTTCGTGAAGATTGGTCCATAACTGTGGCCTGTATCGTGTTTACAAATTATAATGGACAGACGGACGGACGGACGGACACACATGTCTAGATCGACTCAGCTAGTCGAGATATGACGATCGGTATACTTAAAGGTGGGTCTAGGACCAATATTTCGCGGCGTTACAAACATTTGGGGCTGCACAAAGCTATAATACCCTGACAACATAGTTGTGTAGGGTATAAAAATCCAGACCTTGGCGAACTTTTTTTAAAAAAAGCATTCCTTTTAAGAAATCCAACCCTTGGCGTACATTTGACGGTCATTCCTAAAAATTAAGGCCTTGACCATTCCTTTGAAAAAACGCAAATCTTGGCCATCCATTTAAAAAAATACAGGAATTGCCGTTTCTTTCTAAAAAAAAATCCACCCATTGAAGGTTCGATTAAAATCCAGGTTTTAGTGTTTAGCCTTTGCCTTTAAAAAAGGTGTTAGGTCCTGACAGTCCTTTTTAAAAAATTCAAGCCTGTTCGCTCCTTTTGTCTGGTCATTTTTTTTAATCTATGCCTTCGTTTTGGACTTCCTTTTAAAAATCCACACCTTGAAAGGAGACCAGCCTTCCTTTTAAAAATCTACGCCTCGGTCTGATCTTCCTTTTAAAAATCTATGCCTTGATCTGGTCTTCCTTTTAAAAATCTATGCCTTGATCTGGTCTTCCTTTTAAAAATCTACGCCTTGATCTGATCTTCCTTTTAAAAATCTATGCCTTGATCTGGTCTTCCTTTTAAAAATCTACGCCTTGGTCTGATCTTCCTTTTAAAAATCTATGCCTTGATCTGGTCTTCCTTTTAAAAATATATACCTTGATCTGGTCTTCCTTTTAAAAATCCACGCCTTTCTAAAAAAAAACAGACTTTGGGCTTCCTATTAAACACCCCGACTTTTGGCTTCCTGTAAAAAATCCAGGCCTTGGTTTGGTCTTCATTTTAAAAATCTAGGCCTTCGTTTTGGGCTTCCTGGTCTGACTTGGCTTCCTATAAAAAACCCACGTCTTGGCTTTGTCTTATTTTTTAAAATACAGCCCTAGGCTGTGGGCTTGCTTTTAAAAACCCATGCTTTGGTTTTGGGCTTCCTTTTGTAAAAATCTGGGTCATGGCTTTGAGCTTAAAGCTTTCTTGAAAAAATCCAGGTCTTTTTCTGGCCCTCCTTTTAAAAATTCACGACATGGTCTGTTCTTCCTGTTAAAAATTCCCGCATTGGCATTGGGCTTCCATTTAAAAATCTAGGCCTTGGCTTTGTACTTCCTTGTACAAAATCCAGGCCTTGGCTTTCTTTTAAAAATTCTAACCTTAGATTTGGGTTTACTTTTTAAAATCCAGGCATCTAGGCTTCCTTTTAAAATCCTGGTCTTGACTTTGAGCTTCTATTAAAAATCTATTTCTTGACTTTCTTCCAAACATCCAGATTTCGGATTTGGGTTTAGTTTTAAAAATCCAGGTCTTGGCTCTGGGCTTCCTTTATAAAATCCGGGCCTTGGCTTTGAGACACTTTTTAGAAATCAAGGCTTTCTTCTAAACATCCAGACCTCGGATTTGGGTTTACTTTTAAAAATACAGGTCCTGGCTCTGGGTTTCCTTCTTAAAATCTGGGCCTTGACTTTGGGACACTTTCATTGAAAAATCCAGACTTTGGTTCTAGTTTCCTTTTAAAAGTCCAGACCTTGGGTTTGGGCTTCCTATTAAAAATCAAAGCCATGTTCTGGCCTTCCTTTCAAAATTAGAATCTCCATGCGAAACAATTGTTTTAATAATCCACGACAATGGATCTGTTTGTCTTTGGAAAAATTAGAACTTTTCTTAACATTTTTTGGAAAAAATCCTAAAAATTCAAGCCAACTCAAAAAGATCTTCCTCGAAAAAAAACACCCCTCTTTTGGTCAAAACAATTGTAAACGTCGTTATATTCTGCCAGGCCGAACTTTCATCTTAATACCGACAAATGGGGGGTACCACTATAATATGTTATACCAAAACGATCCAAAAATATCCAAGGTATGTATAAATGTCATAGCTATGTGTGTATAAATTTCAGAGCTATATAAAATAAATTCGTTACACTTTCCACGGATCAATGGGTCGCTTTCAAAATTTCAAATAATTAGCAAAGCTTACGCCTGTCATTTTCCATTTTGAATTATTATTCCATTAATATAGAAGTGCATAAATCTCCCAGATCCAAAAATATTTCTAAGGGCTTTCATCAATAATTGTGAAAAGAATTAAAACGCAAATGACATTTAAACACCCTCCACCACCATCTGGGGCTCTTCAAGCCATCAGACATCTTAAATAGTCATAAACCCACCCTAATAACACCCCTCACCCCCCGGATTACTTGAAATGTTATGATTAGTTTGGATGGGTGGCGTGACCAGAACAAAATCCAACCAAAACAAATCATTTACAGTCATTAAAAAAATGTAATGCCACATATTGAGAGGCCAAGAAAAATCTATGGAAGTCCTTTTTCTAGGGAAACTACAACAACACAATTGCCCATTTGGTCATATTTATGATTATGAGTATGGATTTCGTTATCCCTGGTGACTGGTGGGTGGGTGAGAAATCGGCAGGACTATCACACATTGAATATTTTGCAAGGCGTGCATTACAAATTGCTTAAATTGCGATTGGAAATGTTTGATAGGATATCAAAAAATTGAAATCAATTGTGTAGAGAGGGCGGACAAGGATAATGGTTGTTCTTTTTTTTTTTTTTGGGTTGAAATTCCACAATTGTATCAGCGATAAAAATCAAGTGTTTAAATATTATTCGTGGCATGCATGACATGGTAAATTCTTTGAACAGGATATTAAGGATGTCTGTGGTGGTGGTTGATGTTTTTTTTTTTCGTTGCAAAAAAGAACAGCCTGAATTTTGACACTCACGAAAAGGCGTGCGTAATTTAACAGATGTCGAAAATGGATCGATGTTTACCCAAACAGATGATATCACTACTCAAGAAAAAAAGAGAGCAGGACATTAAATAAATACACGTAACGAATATTCTTTGTTGTTTGACACCATTTTTTATTGAATCCACTTTTTTTCTGAAAAATTTTTGAGCAAAACCAATATGAGACATATGCCGATGATAAACCAAAAAAAAAATGCATGTGCCAATATTGAATCGTATACCAATATTGAATCGTATAAAAATATTGGTTTTAAGGACCAAAATGGGAGATTTTTTTAAAAACGAAAATAGGCGTGAATTTTTTTAAAGAATATTTTTTTGTAAATGACCAAAATAGGCGTGGAGTTTTTAGAGTATATTTTTCTAGCCCTTAACCCTTTCAGTGTCAAAAAAAAAAAAATTTTGTCGGAATAAAAATCTAATATGTTTTTTTTTTTTAAATCATATAAAGGGACATAGTGGACAAAAATAGTCATTTGTCATTCATTGTCATTTTAACCCTCGCCAATTTCGTCTATCTTTCAGCAAAAACAAAAACATCAATAATAACAGTACATAGGATAACCGAAAAATCGCAAAAAAGAGACTATTTTTAAATGTCGAATATATTCGACAAAAACACTGAAACACTTTAGAGTATATATTTCTAGTCCTTAGGCGTGGATTTTTTAAGAAACATTTTTGTAATTGAGGTCACCTTAGTCTTGGAACGTGGTCTTCCAAATTGGTGGATTTGCGCACAAGACCGACGCGCTTGGAAATCTTTTTTTACCCTTCACCACACTGTGGTACAGGGTATTATGCCTTTGTGCATATGTTTGTAACAGGCAAAAATAATCGAGATAGACCCATGGTTCCTTTTGAGAATATGCATAGAATCACTTTCTAAGTCGATTTATGCATGTCCGTCCGTCCGTGCGTCCGTCTGTCTGTCCATGTTAAATTGTAAACAAAGTACAGGTCGCATTTATGATCCGAATTGGATGAACCCTATTGAAATTGGGAAAAATCGGTTTAGATTTAGATATAGCTGCCATATATATATTCGTCCGATTTAAGGTAAATGGTGCACCAAAGTCCCTATATATCTTTCGATTTGCACGAAATTTGGCAGAGCGTAATGAATAAGATCACGAATTATGTGTGCAAAGTTTCGGGCAAATCGGTTCAGATTTAGATATAGCTCCCATATATATCTTCGCCCGATTTTAGGTAAATAGTCCACTAAAGTGGTGCACCAAAGTCCCTATATATCTTTCGATTTGCACGAAATTTGGCACAGAGTAATGAATAAGATCACGAATTATGTGTGCAAAGTTTCGCTGAAATCGGTTCAGATTTAGATATAGCTCCCATATATATCTTCGTCCGATTTAAGGTAAATGGTGCACCAAAGTCCCTATATATCATTCGATTTCCATGAAATTTGGCACAAAGTACTAAATTAAGTCTAGAATGATATATGCAAAGTTTCGTGAAAATCGGTTCAGATTTAGATATAGCTCCCATATATATCCTCGTCCGATTTAAGGTAAATGGTGCACCAAAGTCCATTCGATTTCCACGAAATGTGGCACAACGTACTAAATTAAGTCTAGAATGATATGTGCAAAGTTTCGTGAAAATCGGTTCAGATTTAGATATAGCTCCCATATATATCTTCGCCCGATTTTAGGTAAATAGTCCACTAAGGTCCCTGGAAATCTTTTGATTTGCACGAATTTTAGCATAGTGTGCTGAATTAAGTCTTGAATGATTTGTGAAAAGTTTTGAGAAAATCGGTTCAGATTTAGATATAGCTCCCATATATAGTTTCGCCCGATTTTAGGAAAATAGTCCACTAAAGTCCTTGGAAATCTTTTGACTTGCACGATAATTGGCACAGCGTAATGAATAAGGTATAGAATGATGTGTGCAAAGTTTCGTGAAAATCGGGTCAGATTTAGATATAGCTCCCATATGTATTTTCATCCGATTTAAGGTAATTGAAAATCGGGTCGGATTTAGATATAGCTCCCATATGTATTTTCATCCGATTTAAGGTAATTGGTGCACCAAAGACCCTATATATCTTTCGGTGTTGCTAAGCTTCGTGAAAAGATCCATAGCTAGGCCGATTGACACATCGTACTGATTTTATATAATTTAGTTTCTGGCAAGATTCCCGAAAATCGGTTCAGAAATAGATTTATAACAAAACACGTCGTCTGTTAGGATACATATGTAAAATATACCCAAAGTGGTGAAGGGTATCATATAGTCGACCCAGTCCGACTTTACTTCTTACCTTGCGGGTTAAGCTCGGCTTATGGAACAACCGTTCTGTAACAAGTCAGCTTGGCATAACATTATGTCACTGTTTTGATATAGCCTCCAAATATTTTTTTTTGATTTCTTTCTAAATTTCGTTCCAACCTAATATTCCATTTGAACTACATTTTTTTTAATATCCCCATTCCCGAAATAAAAAAAGCATAAATTGTCTGCATTTTATTTAAATGCGTCATAAAGTTTGCACAACAACGACAGCAACTTCCACAAAAAACGCATACTCACCGGCACTTAAGTGTCAACTGTCGACTTCTTCCAAAATAATAACAACAACAACAACAAAAACCAGTGTTCCACATGTTGCACTTTATACAACTTCCCTGACTCTGGAGAATTAAAGTACAAAGCCCAGTCCGGACACACTTAACGACAAACCAGTCAGAGATAATCATCAACATCCGCTTTTAAGGGTGCCCCCCTTCCCGAACCAGACAGAAGCTACAAATTTACAACGATCAGCAACATTGTGACCGAAGAGTAGTTCCGCTCAACAGTTAATGGACTAGTGAGGGCTTTGGTCATCTCATTGGGCAGACATGCATTGAAGGGCAGTATGGGTGGGGGGGAATACTCATATGTCACCATGTATGTAATGCAATTGTAAAGTAATTTTCGGAAGAAAGGAATTTAGGCAGACGTCAGACGATGCCGGATGAATTTTTAAATTGAAAAAAAATCATTCGGAAGTATTGAAAAATATGGGTCGGTAAAGAAAAATTATTTTATTTTCGGAGAAATATTTAGTAATAAAACTATTTAGGCAACTATTTGTAGCCGATTTGGTGGACTATACGTTCCGAAAAAATCGAAAAGGCGCCAGATTTTATAGCGCTTCGGATTACAAATTTTACGACAGGTCATTCTTATTTTTTTTTCAAATATGCAATTACCTTTTAAAATTCAAATATTTCCATTTCAATAATTACTTCAGAAAAAAATAACGGAATTTGATGCCATGCCCTGGTGCAGCAGTAGCTGCAACAGCAAATTGCGGTTTTGTCATTGCGCTTCGTATTTTGAGGGCATATCGTAATTATCTAGCAACGAAACCCCAAGTTCTTTGTGGAAGTTCGAGCTAAAATTTTTCAGTCAGTACTACTTAATTCCTCCTCCTCTTCTTCTTCATCTTCGTTATGTTATTTGAGATTTCGAGGTTATTTATGTGTCAGGCGTTTAATGAGTCTTAAAAAAACTAGAAAAAAACTAAAACTTCGTAACAAATGACATCGTGTAATATGAGCTCGGTTTTCAATTTGTTTTCTTATTTTTATTACACGCTTTAAGGTTACCACCATTGGCGGGTGTAAGTGACAAACAAACAACGAGAAACAAAAGAAATTCAGAGGAAAAAAACTACTTTGACTTCTCTTGAAAGCTGTTGCGCGGTTGCTTGAGAGGAGGTCTAGCATTAATTTCTGCTGAATGGTTTACCACAACAACGAAAACAAATCATTATTGGAAAAAAATGTCAAATGACATTTTTTTCAATTTATGTTCTAATGACTTGGAGGAGACAGCTAAACCACAAAAACCATTTCGAAAATATTTAAGAGAGATACAAACAACAGCTAGGTTTTATTACGTAAAGGAGCAAAATCAATTGCGACTCAATAATTTTGAATGACTACTTCAATATTCAAAAAATATGTTTTCAAGCTTCTAACCAAGGCGTAGATTTTTTAAACAAAAAAATTTCAAGCCTCTAACCAAGGCGTGGATTTTTTAAAGAAAATTTTTTCAAGCCTCTATTCAAGGCTTGGATTTTTTAAAGAATATTTTTCAAGCCTCTAACCAAGGCGTGGATTTTTTAAAGAATATTTTTTCAAGCCGAAAAAAAGCGTGGATCAAATAGTAGCAGTGAAGTGGATACCCCAGAACCAATAATAGATGAAGGTATAGAGTGTATACCACCTAGCCAAGATGAAGTCAGAATAGTATTCAATCGGTTAAAGTATAATAAAGCAGCAGGTACCGATGGGTTATAAGCCGAACTATTCAAGACTGGTGATCAGATGCTGGTAAGGAGCATGAACCAGCTGATTAGAACAATTTGGCTAGAAGAATGCATGCCCAATGATTGGAACCTCAGCATCCTGCGTCCCGTGCACAAAAAAGGAGACAAGACGATATGTCTTAATAATAAGTCTCCTTCCCATCGCATATAAAGTGCTATCCAGCGTACTGTGTGAACGACTGAAGCCAATGGTCAATGACATTATTGGACCATACCAATGTGGCTTCAGACCTGGCAAATCAACCATTGACCAGATTTTCACTCTGCGCCAAATCCTGAAAAAACCTACGAAAAACACATCGATACATTCCACCTATCCGTCGACTATAAAGTCGCATTCGACAGTCCTATCCGTTCAGAGGTGTATAAAGCATGTCTGCGTTTTGCATTCCTGCAAAATTAATTCGGCTATGCAGGATAACTTTAACAGGCACAAGATCAGCAGTTAAAGTCGGAAAGGACCTCTCGCAGCCCTTTAATACCGAACGAGGATTCAGACAAGATTATAGTTTGTCGTGTGACCTTTTTAACATCCTGCTGGAAAAGGCCATACGGGAGGTAAATGTGAACAGAAATGACACTCTGTACACTAAACAACACATGTTACTCGCCCACGCCGATGACAGCGAGAAGGCCAAGTTGATAGTATCAACGCGCAAGACGTCCAGTAGACTCGGCCAACTGTGGAACTTGAGAACTACAGCTTCGAGGTAGGCAAAGATTTTATATACCTTGGTATCGCCATAAACACAACGAATGACATCAGTTTTGAAATTCGGAGAAGGATAGTGATGGCCAACAGATGGTCTGAGCAAACAACTCAAAAACAAGGCCACCTCCCGCCAGACCAAACTCACACTCTACAAGACGCTGACACTACCCGTGCATCTGAAGCATGGGTACTTACGCAAGCAGATGAGGCAGCTCTTTGGGAGTGTTTGGGAGAAAATTTCTCCGAAAGATCTATGGGCCGTTCTA
Organism: Musca vetustissima; assembly: GCF_032173495.1. Lineage (NCBI taxonomy): Eukaryota > Metazoa > Arthropoda > Insecta > Diptera > Muscidae > Musca > Musca vetustissima. The sequence goes on along the minus strand of NW_026885005.1, from coordinate 35,416 downwards.
CGTTGACGGTGAATATCGCCATCGAATGAACCATGAGTTGTACCAGTTATTCTCGGACATCGACATTGTTAGACGTATTGAGCTGCAGCGACTACGTAGCCATGTTGTGAGAATGGATGAAGATGCCCAGGCCAGAAGGCATATAAAAGTGAACCAGCTGATGGTTCGCGCAGAAGGGGAAGGCCAAGGATACGATGGAAAAATCAAGTCGAGGACAACATTTCCGAAAACGATCTTTCAAACTGGAAAAAAAACTGCGCAAAAGACCGACACGCCTGGAAATTTTTTCCATACTCGGCTTATGGAACGAAAGTTCTGTCACAAGCCAGCTAAGAGAGTAAGTAATCTAAGGCGTGAATTTTTTAAAGAATATTTTTTGAGGCCTTCCACAGGTGAGGATTCTTATAAGGAATATTTTTTTGAGGTCTTCCACAAGAATTTTTTTTGGATTTTTAAAGAATTAATTTTGAGGTCTTTTACAGGCGTGGATTTTTAAAGAGTATTCTTTAAGGTTTAACTAAAATAGGCCAGGATTTTTTAAATAATAAAATATGAGGTCTATAAAAAAGCGACACCTATGCTTTTTTATAGAAAACAATTTTCTAGGGCTTTCTTTCGCCTGTCGTGAGACTTCAATGTTTTGGAAAACATAAAATTAATACCATCTTCCCAATTCCGTTGGAGTATCGATGGCCATTGTGTTTATTAGCCATTTTTTGTAGTATTTTTTTTTAATTTATTTCTTGTTTATTTTTAGTTGTTGTTGTTTTTTCTCTAAACAAAGTTTCAAATTTCCAATTAAAAGAAGTGTTTGCAAAGTGCATTTTTGTATCTGGAACTCGATTTTAATTATTGATAACTCGACAAACTTGTTTGCCTTTTTAGAGAAAAAGAATCCGGCTCCCCTTCTTCCTGCACCATTTCCTCTCGGCAAAAAGCCGGATTCTTTATTCCTCATTCACATGGAACATTTGTTACAGTTGCAAAAAAAAAAAAAGAGTGGCGCATACAAACATTATGTAATGAACATATGTTGCAATTTGCCATGCTACGATGTAAACATGCCACAAAAGTTCGCTGAGGGTTATTTGGTTCGGATGTTATGTGTTGCGTCTAATCTAATTTTCGTTTCGTTCGTTTGTTTTTTACGCAGTGCCCTTTTTTAAAAGTTTTTTTTTTTCTGAGAATAGAAAACCAGGAGGAGGAGGAGTTACCCTTTTTAACTTTTGTTTGGGATTTATTTTTGTTTTCATTTTGCCGGATATTTAAAATGAGAGCAGCCGTTGGTGTGAGGCCATGAAATGGGATTTGGTCGGGCAGAAGCAAATAGTCGAACATTGGTTTGATAACATCAACAGGATGTCCTGTTTGGGGTTGGTCGATCGGTTGGGTTGATGCTGTGTAGAGCTTGCATGTGCAGGGTTTTAGTTTTATGGCCCATGCCTTGCTGACTTGGCAAAACAGTAGGGTGACCCTTTTCGTATTTTCTTACTCTGCCCTGTGCAAAGTTAACACCATCATTGCTGGTTGCACTGTTTAGGACTGTTGTTCCCGTTGCATGCCATACATATCTCCCCTAAGGGAGTTAAGCCATGAAAGGCCGCATGTTTATTGCCGGCAAATGGCAGTTAATGTAATTCTGGTAATGTCAGAACAATAGAACGAACACACACAGACATTCACCGAACAATACAAATATCAAATAAATTCAATCGTTGATGATGTTGATGTAATGTTAAATTCATTGCCAATTCGCCATACCCTCTTCCTTTTGGATTTAACAACACCACCGCCACGAAAAACAACAGCGTGGAGAACTAAAACTTTGATTGGAATAAATATTGAAGTGGCAATCACATCACATTTAAGAGAAGAAAAATTATTATCCCCTCACCCTCGTCCCTTTTCATTTCAAATTACATAACATTTCAGTCGAACTCCCGTCATCATCTGATGGTGCCGCTCATTTACGGACATTTAAGCCCTTAAATAAACCTTAAATTGTCGACGAAGACTGGTAAAGATGTCTGCCTATCAGCATTATCATCACAACGACAGAACAACCCCAAATGAGAATCTCGTTTTAAATTGTGGGATGATATTGTCGGACCATCCTAAAATAAACAGAACACAACAATTTTGATCCGTTTATTTTTCAGCTTAACTTTGAAAATCATCTAAATATTTATGTCGAATATGGATGGATGGTCGGGACTATATTTTTGTTTATTTTAATTGTCAGTCGTTGTTATCTGGTCTCAAAACATTTGCAAATACTGAAACATAAATGCTAATTAAACTTCTTTTGAAATAGTAAATGAGATACGAGAAAGGTATAATCATTTGGAGGAAAATAAGGTCTCCAGAAATTCTCCTAAAAAAGCCAAGCTTTTATTTCACTTAAGCCTTCCCAGAAATCTATGACAATTTCTCGCTTTGAGACTTTTTAGATATTCACTCATAGGTCGCTCAAAAATTCTCCGATAAATCCTTATGAAATCCTCCACTGAAGCCTGCTAAAGTTTCCCACGATATCTGTATAAAATCAGCACTAAGAGGCCTTCATGAAATCTTTATAAAACTCACTCACTTATAAAGTCCTCCAGGGAAATCTTTATAAAATTCGCACATAGAAGCCTTCAGAAATCTCACACAAAATCTTTGTAAAATCCGCTCTTAGATGCCGTCTAAAGTTCTCGGCCGAAGCTTTATAAAATTCGCACTTAAAAGCCTTCTAACATCCTTGTAGAGTCATCCACGAAATCTTTATAAAATCCATACATAGATGCATTCTGCAGACCTCCACTAAATCTGTATAACAACCGCAAATAGAGACCCTCTAAAGTTCTCCGCGGAATCTTTATAAAATTCGCAGGGATCTTTTGACGTTCTAGACGAAGTATTTATAAACTCCGCATTTAGAGGCCTTCTGAAGTCCTCTAAAAAATCTTTATACAATTTGCACTTGGAGGCGCTCAAAAGACATCTACGAAGTATTTATAAAATCCGTAGCTCTCTAAAGTCATCCATGAAATCTTTATAAAATCCGCACTTAGAGGCATTCTACAATACTCCACGAAATTTGTATTAAATCCACTCGTATATACCTTTTAAAGTCCTCCACGAAAAAATAATTAAGTCTACATTTAGAGGCCTTCAAAAGTCCACCACGAAATCTTTAAAAATTACTTAGATGCTCTCGAAAGTTCTTTTCGAAGTCTTTATAAAATCCGCACTCTGAGACTTCCTAAAGCCCTATTTAAAATCCATATTTAGAGGTCTCTTAAAGTCGTTTACGAAATCTTTATAATATCCGCATTTAGAGTTTCTTCCAAAGTCTTCAGGGAATCTTTATAAAATTCGCGCTTAAAGTCCATCTAAATCAGCACTTGGAGGCCTCTGAAGTGCCCCCCGAAATTTAAAATAAATTTACACTTAGATTCTAAAGATCTCCACTAAATATTTATAACTTCCGCACTCGGAGGCCTTCTAAACTCCTTCACGTAATCTTTATAATATCCGCACTTAGAGGTATTCCAAAGTCATCCGAGGAATCTTTATAATTAGAGGCCGCACTTAGAGGCCTTTTGAAGGCCGCACTTTGAGGTCTTCTAAAGTCGTCCACGGAATCTTTATAAAATACACACTTAGAGGTCTTCAAAAGCCCATCACCAAATCGTTATAAAATCCGCACCTAGACACCTTCTTTATAAAAGTCTCAAATCTATATAAAATCCTAACTTAGAAATCTTTATAAAATCCCAATTTAGAGGCCTACTAAAGTCCTTTACAAAAAATTTAAAAAAAAAACGAACTCTGGGGCTTTCTAAAACACTCCACGAAATCTTTATAATATCCGCACTTGAAGGTCTTCTAAAGTCCTTCACGAAATAGTCTCTCCTCTATTCTCCTCTTCAAGCCCTTCTCGACACCTTTAAAAAATACACGCCTATAGGCCTCTTCAAGCCTTTCTCGAAACCTTTAAAAAATCCAGGCCAATGGGCCTCTTCAAGCCTTTCTCGAAATCTCTTAAAAATCCACGCCTATGGACCGCTTCAAGCCCTTCTGGAAGCCTTTTAAAAATCCACGCCTATGAGCCTCTTCAAACCCTTTTCGAAACCTTTTAAAAATCCACGCCTATGAGACTCTTCAAACCCTTTTCGAAACCTTTTAAAAATCCACGCCTATGAGTCTCTTCGAGCCCTTCTCGAAACCTTTATCAAATCCACGCCTATGAGCCTCTTCAAACCCTTTTCGAAACCTTTTAAAAATCCACGCCTATGAGACTCTTCAAACCCTTTTCGAAACCTTTTAAAAATCCACGCCTATGAGTCTCTTCGAGCCCTTCTCGAAACCTTTATCAAATCCACGCCTATGAGCCTCTTCAAACCCTTTTCGAAACCTTTTAAAAATCCACGCCTATGGGCTTCTTCAAGCCCTTCTCGACACCTTTAAAAAATCCACGCCTATGAGCCTCTTCAAACCCTTTTCGAAACCTTTTAAAAATCCACGCCTATGGGCCTCTTCAAGCCCTTCTCGAAACGTTTTAAAAATCCACGCCTATGGGCCTCTTCAAGCCCTTCTCGAAACGTTTTAAAAATCCACGCCTATGGATCTCTTCAAGCCCTTCTCGAAACATTTAAAAATCAACTTATATAGGCCTCTTCAAACCCTTCTCGAAATTTTTAAAAATCCACGCCTATGGGCCTCTTCGAGCCCTTCTCGAAACCTTTAAAAAATCCACGCCTATGGAGCTCTTCAAGCCCTTCTCGAAACATTTAAAAAATCCACGCCTATGGAGCTCTTCAAGCCCTTCTCGAAACATTTAAAAAATCAACGACTATGGGCCTCCTTAAGCCCTTCTCGAAACCTTTTAAAATCCACGCCTATGGGGCTCTTCAAGCCCTTCTCGAAACCTTTAAAAAATCCACGCCTATGGGCCTCTTCAAGCCCTTCTCGAAACATTTAAAAATCAACTTATATAGGCCTCTTCAAACCTATCTCGAAATTTTTAAAAATCCACGCCTATGGGCCTCTTCAAGCCCTTCTCGACACCTTTAAAAAATCCACGCCTATGGGCTTCTTCAAGCCCTTCTCGACACCTTTAAAAAATCCACGCCTATGGGCCTCTTCAAGCCCTTCTCGAAACCTTTAAAAAATCCACGCATATGAGCCTTTTTAAGCCCTTCTCGAAACGTTTTAAAAATCCACGCCTATGGGCCTCTTTAAGCCCTTCTCGACACCTTTAAAAAATCCACAAAATCCACGCCTATTGGCCTCTTCAAGCCCTTCTCGAGACCTTTCAAAAATCCACGCCTATGGGCCTCTTCAAGCCCTTCTCGAAACCTCTAAAAAATCCACGCCTATGGGCTTCTTCAAGCCCTTCTCGAAACCTTTTAAAAATCCACGCCTATGGGTCTCTTCAAGCCCTTCTCGAAACCTTTAAAAAATCTACGCTTATGGGCCTCTTCAAACCCTTCTCAAAAACTTTAAAAAATCCACGCTTATGGGCCTCTTCAAGCCCCTCTCGAAACCTTTTAAAAATCCACGCCTATGGGCCGCTTCAAGCCCTTCTCGAAACCTTTAAAAAATCCACGCCTATGTGCCTCTTCAAGCCCTTCTCGAAACCTTTTAAAAATCCACGCCTATGGTTCTCCTGAAGCCTTTCTCGAAACCTTTAAAAAAATCCATTGCTAAGAGTCTCTTTAAGCTCCTTTAGAAGAGTTTGAAGAGATACAAGCCTATGGGTCTTCTTGATCTATTCTAGAAGCTTTTAATGAATCACTTCTATAGGTATTTTTAAGCCCTTCTAGAAATCTTTAAAAAAACCAATCCTATGAGTCTCTTGCAGCTTTTCAATACACTTTTAATTAATTCACTTCTATAGGTTTCTTCAAACCCTTCTAAAATCCTTAAATAAATCCACCTCAGAAAATATTCTTTAAAAAATCCACGCCTATGGAAGACCCCAGAAAAAAACTTCTCTAAAAATCCATACCTATGGAAGACCTCTGAAAAAACTTCTCTTAAAAATCCATGCCCATGGAAGACCTCAGAAAATATTCTCTAAAAAGTTCACGCCTATGGAAAAAACTTCAGAAAGACTTCTTCAAAAAATCCACGCCTATGAAAAACACTTCAGAAAAACTTCCTCAAAAAGTTCACGCCTATGGAAAAGCTCAGAAAATATCCAAGCCTATAAAAAGGCTCTCTCCCCTGTTGAAAGTAATAATCCTTAAAAAAATTTATTCGATTTTTAAGGATATCATGTTCAATCTCGATCTGTCACATTTTGTAGTCATAAAACCCTCTTTAGACCATGATCCCTTCTACGCTTTTTTATTTTGTTTATTCAAAGATGACATAAATATTCTTTACGATGTTTACTTCTGTCTGGTATTAGAAATGTCAACCTTTTCATAAATAATTGCCTATTCCGAACGACTTCTTATTAAAAATGTGCATATCTGCACCAAACATTCAACCATGAAAAAAGGCAATTAAAGTCCTTTGGTGGTTGGTTGTGATATTCCGCAGTGGTAGCATATCCTCGTTGAATTATTTACACCAAATGTAAACAGAAAGTAAATCTAAGAGCAAGGACTGTTTTCTCATAAACTTTTGATGTTTGACACTTGGTTTCGAATATGTCCTGGGAAAATGTATGAATATTCTGTTTTTACCTAAGATTACGAAGGCTTAAAAAGGTTACAATTGTAAGACCTAGTTGCAGGGAAAAGAAACTCGAGAAATTCTAATGGGGGTTGGTTGCAACGGTAAGGAATACTCTGGGGATCCCCGGGGAAATTAAAAGTTAAAAATTTCGATTTTTATCTTTTCTTTGTTTATTAAATCTATGGGACTTAGGTCACTTTTGTTCTCAACGAATACTGTATTTACATATTTTTTTTCTTTATTTCAGTCAACATAACATGCAGATATTATCTTTAAATACTTGTCCATAAAACCCCATAAACTATGTTCTGAATCACTACATAGCCCACAAATACACACACTCACATGTAAGTATCCACAAAAAGTTCTTAAATTTTTAATGTTAATATTGAAAGAAAAAAACGTTTCTTTGTTCCATTCTTAAGTCGTCGTGTGAAAGCAAGACAAAGAAAGACACGACGAATAATATGTGAAATTTATCACCAAACCCCCGAAAACAATCGCAGGGACTCCCACGCAAAAAAATAGCACCAGCACGAATTTTAAAGTTGGCCTTAACATCAGAGCTCTTTGACATTGCGGGGGATAGACAACAAATTTGCATATTTTTTTAGCTTTGGTTGATATCAGGTTTTGCTCTCATATTCTTTTTTTTTAAACCAAAGCTAACAACAACATAAAATGGCAAACAAAAAACAAACAACAAAACCATAGACCTTGAGGTATTCCATAGGCGTGAATTTTTTAAAGAACATTTTCTCAGGTCTTCAATAGGCTTGGATTTTTTAAAGAACACTTTTTTGAGATCCTCCATAGGCGTGGATTTTTTAAAGAATGTTTTTTTCAAGGCCTATCCAAGGCGTGGATTTTTTAAAGAGTGTTTTTCAAGGCCTATCCAAGACGTGGATTTTTTAAAGAATATATTTTCAAGGGTCTAAACAAGGCGTGAGTTTTTTAAAGAATATTTTTTGAGGTCTCGTGGATTTTTTAAAGAATATTTTTTGAGGTCTCGTGGATTTTTTAAATGTTTTTCAAGGCCTATCCAAGGCGTGGATTTTTTAAAGAATATTTTTTCAAGGCCTAACAGAAGGCGTGGATTTCTTAAAGAATATTTTTTCAAGGCCTATTCAAGGCGTCGATTTCTTAAAGAATATTTTTTCAAGGCCTATTCAAGGCGTCGATTTCTTAAGGGAACCCCACCCATTCTCGATTTTAATTTTTCAAGAATTTCAATGGGCTGGTAAATTAATACCAATGCTTGTTAAGGTTTGCAACTTTGCACATATATATTTGAAGATTTAAAAGAGAAGAAAAATAATTTACAACAAATTTTTGTTATTGTTTTGTTGTTGTTTTTTGTAATTAAAGAAAAGTCCTTATTTTTGATGGCGGGCATGATAACTCCTCACTGGAACATCGGAATCCGAAAATTCCAACGGTGTTAGAAAGAGTACATGTCTGGCTCTCGTATGAACTAGGATTATTGATTTCGCTCTAAAATTAACAAAATGGTGGACCTTTGAAAAAATATTTTGGGAAAATCGCCGATTTTTTACCAAAAACCAAGTTAAAAAATAAGGAAGATCTTCACCGATTGGCTTTATCCTAGTTCATACGAGAGCTATACACTCCCAGAGAAACGTTGCAAAATTTGGAACCGATTGGACTATTAGTTTTTGAGTTATCGTGCCCGCCATTGGCAAAAAAATGTTTAGAGAAAAACGCGTTTAAGGTTTGAGAAGCCCTTCAGCCGTCACTTGATGCTGACACAATAAATCGGCTATATCTTCAAGAGTTCTTGAGATTTTCACTTGAAATTTTGTGGAGACATTTTTTAATCAGTGTAAATTCGAATTATATCAACAAAAATTTTGACCCCGAGAATGGGGGGGGGTCCCCTTAAAGAATATTTTTTCAAGGCGTCGATTTCTTAAAGAATATTTTTTCAAGGCCTATTCAAGGCGTCGATTTCTTAAAGAATATTTTTTCAAGGCCTATTCAAGGCGTCGATTTCTTAAAGAATATTTTTTCAAGGCCTATTCAAGGCGTCGATTTCTTAAAGAATATTTTTTCAAGGCCTATTCAAGGCGTCGATTTCTTAAAGAATATTTTTTCAAGGCGTGGATTTTTTAACGAATTTTTTTGAGGTCTTCCATAGGCGTGGATTTTTAAAGGAATATTTGTTGAGGTCTTCCTATTTCTATTTCCTTTAAGCGTTTTTTTCAGTAATCAATCTTCCTTTTTGATTAATTCCAATGGCAATTACTTGGGAAGATTTATGTCTGTTGCATGTCATTACAAAAGATGTTATTCCGGTTTTCGTTTTTTTTTTCTCATGAGATTAGAAGACACATTCCACACATTAATGAACCATTTGCCAGTCGCGTGTCCATCAGCAATGGCCATATGTTTTCCACGGCTTTTTTGAGAATTCTCAAACTACAAAAATTAAAGTCAAAAATTTTTAATTGAACAACCCTCCACATTCCATGTCACAGAACAAAAGAATCCAATTCACAAGTTAATCCTTTGTCATTACCAATGAATGCATTCCCATTTTGACTTTAATCCTGCACGAGGCACGTGTCCACTCAAATTTCGGGAAGTAAAAACGTGTTGTTTTCGGTATTTTTATTGCCAGGAGGGTGAAAAATTCGCACGTCCCTCTATGACATGTTAATGGGATTTCGATTTTTAGGAGGGTTTGTGACAAATGTTCGCTACTTTGTCACACATTTGAATGGAGTAACTACTCCAACTTGAGGACTGCCATCCCACCCCACCCTTTTCTAAAAAGGCAACTGTAGTGCATATCTGATAATGTCAACTTTGATGAATGTATTTGGGCGCCATTTGGTTGCAGTTTCTGCCTGAGTCATAAAATTGGACAGGTTTTTTGTTGTAATAAAACATAATTTTAAAATAAATGTGGCCGTCTTATTCATGTCATGCCTTGAGTCATAATTCTATCCTTTGAGTCATTACGGCGGGAATTAATGAGGCACCCAGCAACCAATGTTGCAAGGAATAAAATGAATATACCTACCACAAAAATTTGAGAGATGGGTGAACATATTTTCTTCACACAAACTCAATACCGTTTATGGAATTTTCCTTTCTGCAATTGGAAAATTTTTGGGTATGAAATTCTGTAGTTTCGATCATCAGAATTTTTATTTCCTACCAGTCCATAATTTTGTCTCCCAAAATAAGAATTCCCCTTTCCTTTTCTTCAAATTACCAAAAAAACTTCAATTCGTTGTTCTTTTATTATCGGTGACGACAGATGAAACATGCCATTAAAAAGCTTTGGCCAAAACTTGTTTCCAACTTAAACAAATGTTGCATTGCAAAATTTGGCCAGTCAAATAGCCAGTTCGCCATCCATTCCGTCAGCGGTTCACAATCCATTCTACAATCTAAATTGGAGCGCACTTTTTAACTGTATTTTTTTCGGGTCAAATAATTTATAACAGCACCATTTGGTTACTACGTTTTGGTTGTGGACTGGTTAAGCGAATGTCTTGTTGGCCAAAAAAACCCCGACAACAACAATTTGACCATCACTCCACTTCATCTCAGCGGAGTTGACTTGAGCTCAGCTTACTTCGTTGCAATTTGTTTGGCAAACTTTTTTTTGGAAACGGATTATCTCGAAATGGAAACCAGTATTTTTCGTTTTTTTGTTGCCAATCTAAGCACGCGCCAAAACAAGGTGTTCAGAAGAGGCAGGGTTGGTATGGGGGTGTGGAGTACCAACAAATAAAATGACAATAAATTGTTATAGTTTGTACTTGAAAAGTAATGCAATTCTGTGTAAAAGGATGGGTGGGTGAACGAGCTTCGAAAACATTACTGAGAGACGTGACAACAATTTTCAGAACCTACTCAAAGGGTAAACATTTGGCGTGGATTTGCAAAGAATATTTTTTCAAGCCTCAAATAAGGCGTGAATTTTTAAAGAAGATTTTTTCAAGCCTCAAATAAGGCGTGGATTTTCAAAGAAGACTTATGCAAGGGTCAACCTAAGGCGTGGATTTTTAAAGAATATTTTTTCAAGCCTCAAATAAGGCGTGGATTTTTAGAGACTATTTTTTCAAGCCTCAAATAAGGCGTGGATTTTTAGAGACTATTTTTTTCAAGCCTCAAATAAGGCGCGGATTTTTAGAGACTATTTTTTTCAAGCCTCAAATAAGGCGTGGATTTTTAGAGACTATTTTTTCAAGCCTCAAATAAGGCGTGGATTTTTAGAGACTATTTTTTTCAAGCCTCAAATAAGGCGCGGATTTTTAGAGAGTATTTTTTCAAGCCTCAAATAAGGCGTGGATATTTAGAGACTATTTTTTTCAAGCCTCAAATAAGGCGCGGATTTTTAGAGAGTATTTTTTCAAGCCTCAAATAAGGCGTGGATATTTAGAGACTATTTTTTTTTTGGATTTTTAGAGACTATTTTTTCAAGCCTCAAATAAGGTGTGGTTTTTAAAGAATGGAAATTCTCTTTGGATCATAAACTAAGTTCGGTTTTTGGTGGGTAAAAAATAAACGAAGTTCTCATTAAGTGGGTCTTTAAAATCAGTGTCGAATTCTTCCATCGTTATGATTCTATCGTAAACTAAGGATGCTAAAGCTGAGTGATAATTATACCCTACAGGGTATTATAGCTTTGTGCAGACCTTGAGTCGATCTACAAATTTGTGTCGGTCCGTCTGTCAATTAAAATTTGTAAACACGATACAGGCCACAGTTTTGAACCAATCTACACGAAATTTTGCATGTATGATGGGTTCTGGCCAACGAAGACTCCTATTGTTTTTGATAAACGTCGGTTAATATTTAGGCGATGAAATGGACCAAATACTTAATTTTTGTTGGTTTTTCTGGTCGCACAATTATGGCCCAAACCCCGCGATTTTTTACATGGGGGAGGGGATCGAACCAAAGAATAAGCATGCCTGTTTTGATAAAGTTCTGTCATTATTTCGCGACTGACTTTTGTGCGAAAAATTAAAAAAATTGTATTCTATAGCGTATATATTTACACCTGAATGAAAGAAACCCGAGAAGTTGATAGTATATCCAAGAGGAGTCGTTGACTTTTAAATTGATTCCAATTACATTGTGATGTAACCCAGTAACCCATTACCACATCAGAGGACGGAAATGTAGCGCTGATCACTTTGAAATATTCCGTGAGGTTCCATTTTGGGATGAAGTAGACAGAAAACATATTGTTTTGTGTTTTTCATACTCAAAACACAACCCACGGTGAAGGGAATATGGACAAGTAATTAGAAGGACTGTACTGAATATTAGTAATATTCGGAAAATATTCTGTGTAATGAGGAAGGAAGGAAGGAAGAGCCTCTATCGGGAAAGAGAGTACAACTATCAGGAAATATTAAACAGGCTCGGAATAAAAGTTAGAGTTCCGTGGTAGTTGTGTAGGGTATGATATGATCGGCCCCGTCCGACTATATTGCTCCGCTCAATGATTTTATAATAGGTTTACTATCAGGGTCGGGTCGTGGATATAGATTATATATTGTAGTCAGTCAGAGGTCAGAATTTTTGAAATAAAAAAATAAAATAGAATATTGTTTAAAGCTGTAGTGAAAATAAAATATCCACAACCGTTGATTTTTATCTCCATAAGTCCCCATAAGTCCCCTTTACGGTCAAAGGTCTGTGAAAAGCGTGGATTTTTAACGAATATTTTAAATGATATTTTTACACCACAAAATATTGGCTTCAGACGCACCTTCTAGCATGTACCTCCGATGGTCTGTCCGTTAGAACATGTAACAAATGTACAGACAGCAGTTATGGACCAATCGTAAGAACTTTTTTCCTGAAGTTTCGCTTCTTGCTATTTACACAACCATTACAATAAGTGTCGGATAATATTAAGGGGATCACATGTACCAGAAACTTTATAATACCCTCTACTATAAGGATTTGTTATTCCATTTGCAAGATATTGAAATATTTAGCGGAGACCCACAAAGTGTATACATTCCTCATCAAAATAAAATTTTGCGTTAGTAGGGAGAAATTGGGAATTGCTTCAAAATGATATCATATTACATATTAGTTCAGATAATTAACGCCAGGGGTGATGTCATGTTTGTAGCATAGACACGAACCATGAGGTGGTAAATCGCATATGCAACCAGACACACATTTCAGCCTGACGGTATATGTCTGTGATCATTATCACAGCCTGACGGTATATGTTTGAACTAAGATGCAATATATGACATAATTTTGAAGCAATTACCCATTTCACCTTACTTATGCCTGTCTCTTCGATATCACGATAGAGGTAGAGATTTGAAACTGTTTATACAAAAAATGGCTGTAATTTTGCATTTGAATTTATTGGTATATTAATATGTAGGGGATCACATGTACCAGAGACTTTATTATACCCTTTACTATAAGGATGAGTGTATATTTTATTTGTCATTCCGTTTCCGCATGATATCGATATATTTACGGGAGACCCCATAAATTCATCAAAATAGAACTTTATGTCAGTATGGAAAAATTCTGTATTGCTTCATATTAATTCAGATAATTACCGCCATGGGTGATGTCATGTTTGTAGCACAGACACGAACCATGTGGGGTGGTGAATTGCATATGCAACCCAGTGATCGTTTTCAATGACACAATCTGCCTGGCGGTATTTGCTTGAACTTAGATTTAATATGACACCATTTTGAAGCAATTCCTCATTTCTCCCTACTTTTATTTGTATCTGTTCGAAATCACGATGGAGGTAGAGATGTATAGAAGAAGGACTTTGTAAATGGACTGTATTTTATTGATGCGATATCAGACCAAATTGGGTATAACTTAAACGCTATATTCTTTATTGATCATTCATACTAATCGTTGAAAATTGTGGACCGTCATATTTTTATCAAAACCACACATAAACAACCATGAACCTCAGATCACTTTTGAGGTTTCCCACCTATGAATTACCCTTAGATGCACATTCTTTGCGGATTGAAGGGACTTAAGAGGATCTCCTCGCGGCATTCTATATATTGGGGTTATTTATAAATATAATAGAAGCTTTTGACTTCTACAGTTTCTCAACCCGAGTGTGTAAGAGATATTCATCTGAATTTTTTATTTATGCCGGTCTTGCAGCAATTGAACAATTTATAAACAAATCTGATGTAAAAGCGCGACTTTATTAAGACGTGTTTAGGGGACTTCGATAGAATACATTTGATTTTATATATTTTGAGATTTTTATGGACCTATATCTTTTATAGGATAATACGACCTACTTTATTAATTTGTAGGTTAACTTCGAATAGAAAAGTTCCTATACAACTTTCTTAAATAAAAACATTTTCTTGAAAATACCCAACGATATTTTGAATAGGTGATTTCCGACCCACTCCAATACACCCCCATCATGACTTCAAGTTATTTATGTTTGCCACATTAAATGGCTAAATTTATGTGTGTATGTATGTGTTTCGACCAAATAAACGAACAAAAGTAGTTTACCAATAATCGTGATTAAGTTCAGTGTGAGTAGAATACGTCCATAAATTACTCATTGATATCTGATCTTTCAAGTTTGGGGCGATTTGTTCGATGGTTCGTTTGTTTGTTCTGTGGGTTTTGGCTCAATTCATTAGCTTGGTTATTTGTGTGTGTGGTTTGGGGAGTTAAGTGTTCGAATTGGTTGGTAGTTGGTTGAGGTGGTGTGGGTTACCTTTTTTTAATGGATGTCTGTTTCATTGTTTCAACCGCTTAACTAACCAGCATCAATTGCAAGCGATTTTGGTTTAGGTTTTCTAAGGTGGGGGAGTAGAGCTGGTAATGAAGTAGTTTTCTAGTTGATGGAAACAGAGGTAAAAATGTGGTGCAACAATCACTGCTGCTGAATTGTTAGTTCGGTTTGGCCACGAGTTATTGCTGCAAGACGACATGTCTAAATAATGATATGTTCGTACTTGAATCTATTCACTGTGGAGTTCTACTTACTTTGCTTGGTAATTAGGTTTTTTTTTTTATAGGTTCCATCATTAAATAGTGGGCAGGTACAATTTTGAAATTGTGTTCAAATATTCTCCGAAGTCCCTAACAAGGCTTCGATTCTTTAAGACATATTTTTTCAAATACCAAAAAGGCGTTGATTTTTAAGAATAATATCCCAGACTTTAAATATGCGTGGAAATAAGCGAGAATTTTTTAAAGAGACGTTTTTCAAGGCCTATCATAGGCGTGTATTTTTTAAAGAGAAGTTTTTCAAGGCCTATCATAGGCGTGGATTTTTTAAAGATAAGTTTTTCAAAGCCTATCGTAGGCGTGGATTTTTTAAAGGTCTATCATAGGCGTGGATTTTTTACAGAGAAGTTTTTCAAGGACTTTCTAAAGAGAAGTTTTTTAAGGCCTATCATAGGCGTGGACTATCATAGGCGTGGACTATCATAGGCGTGGACTATCATAGGCGTGGATTTTTTAAAGAGAAGTTTTTCAAGGCCTACCATAGGCGTGGATTTTTTAAAGAGAAGTTTTTTTAAGGCCTATCATAGGCTTGGATTTTTTAAAGAGAAGTTTTTCAAGGCCTATCTAAGGGGTGATTTTTTTTAGGAATATTTTTTCAAGGCCTATCCAAGACGTGGATTTTTTTAGGAATATTTTTCAAGGCCTATCCAAGGCGTGGATTTTTTTAAGAATATTTTTCAAGGCCTATCCAAGGCGTGGATTTTTTTAAGAATATTTTTCAAGGCCTATCCAAGGCGTGGATTTTTTAAAGAATATTTTTCAAGGCCTATCCAAGGCGTGGATTTTTTAAAGAATATTTTTCAAGGCCTATCCAAGGCGTGGATTTTTTAAAGAATATTTTTCAAGGCCTATCCAAGGCGTGGATTTTTTTAAAGAATATTTTTCAAGGCCTATCCAAGGCGTGGATTTTTTAAAGAATATTTTTCAAGGCCTATTCAAGTCGTGGATTTTTTAAAGAATATTTTTCAAGGCCTATTCAAGGCGTGGATTTTTTAAAGAATATTTTTCAAGGCCTATTCAAGGCGTGGATTTTTTAAAGAATATTTTTCAAGGCCTATTCAAGGCGTGGATTTTTTAAAGAAGGCCTATCACAGGCGTGGATTTCTTCAAGGACTCTCATAGGCGTGGATTTCTTCAAGGACTCTCATAGGCGTGGGTTTCTTCAAGGACTCTCATAGGCGTGGATTTCTTCAAGGACTCTCATAGGCGTGGATTTCTTCAAGGACTCTCATAGGCGTGGATTTCTTCAAGGACTCTCATAGGCGTGGATTTCTTCAAGGACTCTCATAGGCGTGGATTTCTTCAAGGACTCTCATAGGCGTGGATTTCTTCAAGGACTCTCATAGGCGTGGATTTCTTCAAGGACTCTCATAGGCGTGGATTTCTTCAAGGACTCTCATAGGCGTGGATTTCTTCAAGGACACTCATAGGCGTGGATTTCTTCAAGGACTCTCATAGGCGTGGATTTCTTCAAGGACTCTCATAGGCGTGGATTTTTTAAAGAAGATTTTTTCAAGGTTTTAAATAAGGCGTGGTTTTTTTAAAGAAGATTTTTTCAAGGTTTTAAATAAGGCGTGGTTTTTTTAAAGAATATTTTTCAAGGCCTATCCAGGGCATGGCCTTTTTAAAGAATATTTTGTCTAGGCCTTAAATAAGACGTGGTGTTTTAAAGTATGTTTTTCAAGGCCTATCCTATTTTGAAGAATATTTTTTCAAAGGGTGGATTTTTTTAAAGAATATTTTTTCAAAGGGTGGATTTTTTGAAAAATATTTTTCAATGCCTATCCAGGGCATAGATTTTTGTTCAGGGCGTGGATTTTTTGAAGATTTTTTTAAAGTCTTATCATAGGCGCGGATTTTTAATGAATATTTTTGAGGATATATTTCAAGCTTTTAGTAAGCCTAGCACAGGGGTAATTTTTTTAAGAATATTATTCCAAGGCCTAAAATGGTCGAGGATTTGTTAAACTATTTTTAGGGCTACCTATAGACGTGAATTTTTTTGAACCTAACGAATACCCTCAGGTCTTCTGCTATGCACTGTAAAATCTTTAACTTTATAATTATTTAGTAAACGAAAGAGGTGCAGTGTGTGTTGGTACATATGTGTGCTTCATTATTTTTTTACATTTCAGTTACCTAAACTTTACATTGTTCAGACTTCATAAATAAGTAAATAAATAAATGGTTACTGTCGATTACATACTCAGCAAGTTATGCCGCGAGTATTTATACAAAACTGGATATGAAATGGAAGTAAGACGACGGCGAAGCTGACGACGACGAAATCTGTACATTATAATTTTTATAGCTACAGCGGAGCTACCGGTGTTGGTTGTTCGCTAGTCGCTCACTGCCAGAGTAATACCCATAAATCGTGTGAAATAAAACGCCCAGCAAAGTGACGCGATCCGAATGGCGCTTTCGATTTTTTTTTCTGCTTTCTGGTTTTATGATGAATTGCAATTGTTGTTATCTGTGAGAGTGAGTGTGTGTTGGATTTGTTTTTTTTTCTCTTTTTTTGTAATAAAAGTTGATAAATTAACATTATTATATATATATAAAATGAAATTAATTCAGATAAAACAAAATCCAACAAAAAACTAGACCGCAGACATTTTTTCCACAAAGTGAAAACAATAGTCACAGTCGCCACACAGCCACACCGCCACTGTTTTTACAAGAGTATGAATTTCGAAATCTGTGGATTTTTTGATTAGCAAAGGTGAAGCAGGGGAGTGGGTGTACACATTTTTTGAGGCGGAGATGAATTGGATACAAAATGTTGTTTTTTTTAATCTTTAGGTGCTAAAATGGAGTCCTTGATTACTGATCCTTATAAAGGGCTTGGGGCACTACCACTGTTTCTAACATTTTTAAGGAATGGAAAATCTTTCCTAATAAATCTCTAATGGAATATTACATATTCCCTTCTCATTACGCATTTTTTGCCTCCTTTTTTATAACTTCCCTTCCTACGCCCATGTTCTCTGATTCAGTAACATTGCACTAATTTACATACAAATGTATCTACATGCATGTTATATGCAAACTAAACAAATGTGAAATTGATATAATTAACCACACATTTTCCAAACCTAGTATCCGAACAGCAGAAAAAAAAATAATCAACATAGGGGAAATGCCAATTAGTTTCTTCATTCCTATTTTCATAGCTGTTGGTTGGCTAACAGGTCTTGGTCTAAAAAAAGCAAAATGCAATGCTGGCTATAATTTCAACAATTTGCATTAATTTTTATGTGAACTTCAACTGGACTAAATTATAGACCACTTCGATGCAAATAATAAATAAGAACAGGGTCTGATTCGCCCAAACTGACGACTATTAATGATCCACGCCTATGATAGAATCTGAAAAATATTCTTTAAAAAATCCACGCCTATGATAGGCCTGAAAAATAGTCTTTAAAAAATCCACGGCCTATCATAGGAGGCCTGAAAATATTTTTTAAAAAATTCACCCCTTATTGGAAGCTTGAATTTTTTTCTTTAAAAAATCCACGCCTTGGGTAGGGGCTTGAATTTTTTTCTTTAAAAAATCCACGCCTTGGGTAGAGGCTTGAATTTTTTTCTTTAAAAAATCCACGCATTGGATAGGCCTTAAAAAAATAATCTTTAAAAAATCCACGCCTTGGATAGACCTTAAAAAAATAATCTTTAAAAAATACACGCCTTGGATAGGCCTTGAAAAATATTCTTTAAAAAATCCACGCCTTGGGTAGAGGCTTGAAAAAATATTCTTTAAAAAATCAACGCCTTGGATAGGCCTTGAAAAATATTCTTTAAAAAATCCTCGCCTTGGATAGGCCTTGAAAAAATATTCTTTAAAAAATCCACGCCTTGGGTAGAGGCTTGAAAAAATATTCGTTTAAAAATCCACGCCTTGGTTAGAGGCTTGAAAAAAATATTCTTTAAATAATCCACGCCTTGGGTAGAGGCTTAAAAAATCCACGCCTTATTATAGCTTGAAAAAATGTGTCTGGTTGAAAAAATATTAGTTAACCGGTTAGCGGGGGTGACCATATGCTTCCCTACACAACTTCCACGAAAATATAACTCTCTGTAGTTCTATATTTTGAGAAATATTACTAATATTCAGTACAGCTCTTCTAATTACTTCTCCAGATTCTCTTCCCCGTGAGTTGTGTTGTGATATTCGGCTTTCAATTTTGGCCTATATTCGTCAACATATTCTTATCTGATAATCACCCAAAAATATAGACGTTGTCCTGGATCCTCATGGAAAATTTCAAAGCGATCAGCGCTATATTTCCACCCTCTAGTGTGGTAATGGGTTACTAAATATTATCTGAGTACGTAAGCACCTGTAAATATTTAAGTGTAACTCCCACATCCGGCAACATACGACAATATAATTGGCATCAATCAACAACTCCTATTGGATATACTATCAACTTCTAGGTTCTATGTCCTTCAGGGGTAAATATATACGCCATAGAACACAAGTTTTGTCATTTTTCACACAAAAGTCTGGGTCCATTTGACCCGCTAAATAATGACCGATCTTTATCAATACAGGCATACTTATTCTTTGGCCCGATCACCTTCTCCATGTAAAATTTTGCAATGTTCGGACCATAATTGCGGCCTGTGGAGCTACCAGAAGCTAAAAATTAAGTATTTGGTCCATTCCATACCCTAAATATTAACCGAACTTTACCAAAAACATTAGGGGTCTTCATTGGGCCAGAACACATCCTACATGAAAAATTTCGTGAAGATTGGTCCACAACTGTGGTCTGTATCGTGTCTACAGATTATAATGGACAGACGGACGGACACACACACATGCCTAGATCGACTCAGCTTGTCGAGATATGACGATCGGTATACTTAAAGGTGGGTCTAAGACCAATATTTCACGGCGTTACAAACTCTTGGTGCCGCACAAAGCTATAATACCCTGACAACATAGTTGTGTAGGGTATAAGAAATCCATTCCTTAAAAAGTGCAACTTCTTGCCATGAATGACAAACCGAGTTGACATTTATTATCACAACAACAAATAAACCAACTAAGGGGAAGACAGATATGATGAATTCTGTGATAAGATATGATACAATTTCATTGCGACTTGAAGTACTTCCAAGATAAGGAGAACCCCTGCCTCGACAAATGCAATTCTCCGGAATATGAAATGGTGTCATCAACCAGATTTCAAACTACAAACAAAACTCAGAATAAACTGCAATGGAATTCCAACAACAAAATGAAATGACAAATTGTCATAAAACAAACATACACACACATACAAACAACACAGGGTCAAAGAACGACAATAAGTGTTTACTCTTCATTTTACAGATAATCTTAAGTAAATATTTTTTTTAAGTTTTTTTATATAGTGTTTTTTATATTTTTTTGTTTTTGTAATTTAAATAGTTTCTTTTTATTGGCCATAACAAACATTCGCTTAACAGATGATATGCACATCTTGAGCTCTAATTTTCATTTGTAGTTGGCCAACATTATTGCAGTTAGTCTCCGAATAAACTCGTCCACAAACAAAGACTGTAATTCATAATTTTCATATTTCATATCATATTTTTCGACATTATCTGAAATTGAATGAAGTTCGTAATGAATAAATGAACTGCATCATTTGCAGCTCTATATGATTGCAGCTCTTTATTGAAGATCGTAGCTGATTTTGTTTCTTTCGAAGTGAGTTTCACTTCAAAAATTGTAGTTCGGTTTTTCTCAGGCATTTCAATCATGTGTTAATTAATTTTTTTGTTTCGGCTTGTCAAATTGTTGGTCTGTCTGCTTGCCAAAGTGCCACATTAAAAATAGATGTTACAAAAGTAACGATTTTTTCTGCTATTTTTGTTGTTGGAATGCAATGCGGACGATATTACACGCCTAAGTGAAATGTCATGATTTGGTATACAGTCGGTAATTGAGGATGGGATTTTCAATCAAAGTTAAAATTCGTATACTAAAGTATAGATAAATTTATAGGAAAAATTAGTTCAATACAAAATGTATTTTGATAGGTTTTTATATCCTACACAACTATGTTGTCAGGGTATAATAGCTTTGTACAGCCATATAAATTTGTAACGCCGCGAAATATTTGTCCTAGACCCACCTTTAAGTATACCGATCCTCATATTTCGACTAGCTGAGTCGATGTAGACATGAGTGTCTATCTGTCCATTATAATTTGTAAAAACGATACAGGCCACAGTTATGGACCAATCTTTAGGAAATTTTGCAAATTTTGCATGGCCAATGAAGACCCCTATTATTTTGGTAAAGATCGGTAAATATTTAGGAGATGAAATGGACCAAATAATAATTTTTTGTCGGGTTTTCTGGTCGCTCCAGAGGCCGCAATTATGGCCCGAACATCGTAAAATTTTACATGGAGTAGGGGATCGGACCAAAGAATGAGCATGACTGTTTTGAAAAAGATCGGTCATTGTTTAGCGGGTCAAATGAACCCTAACTTTTGTGTGAAAAATTACAAAATATTTATTCAATGGCGTATTTATTTACTCCTGAAGGACACAGACCCGAGAAGTTGATAGTGTATCCAAGAGGAGTGGTTGACCATTAGATTGATGCCAATTATATTGTCGTATGTACTCGGATGTGGGAGTTACTCTTAAATATTTACAGGTGCTTGCGTATTCATATATTATTTAGTAAAATTTAAAAGCGATCAGCGTTATATATCAGCCCTCTAGTGTCGTAATCTAGGGGGCTGAAAAATAGCGCTGATCGTTTTTAAATTTTCCATGAGGATCCAGGTATGGTCAACTACAACGGCTATAATTTTCGATAATGATCAGATAATAATTTTGGGATGAATTAGACCGAAAATTTAATTTTTGGTGTTTATATAGGCCACAACCCACCGTGAAGGGAATCTGTACTGAATATTAGTAATATTTGTTGACCTCTAGTCGATCAAGAGGGTGCAAATATCACGAAATATTGCCAAGATCAGAATATAGAACCTCAGAAGGTTCGATTTTCGTGGAAGTTTTGTAGGATATCATATGGTCGGCCCCGTCCGACTATACTGCTCCGCTCACTGGTTTTAAAAAATATTTTTCAAAGGCCATCAAGAAACGTGAATATTTATACACTGTGGTACAGGGTATTACGTCTTTGTGCATATGTTTGCAACAGACAAAAGGAAACGAGATAGACACGTGGTTCCTTTTAAGAATATGCATAGAATCACTTTCTGAGTCGATTTATGCATGTCCGTCCGTCTGTCTGTCCATATTAAATTGTAAACAAAGTACAGGTCGCATTTATTATTCGAATTGGATGAAATTTGGCACAGCTCATTCATTTGACTCAAGGAAGAATCCTATTGAAATTGGGAAAAATCGGTTCAGATTTAGATATAGCTCCCATATATATGTCCGTCCGATTTAATGTAAATGCTGCACCAAAGTCCCTAAATATCTTTCGATTTGCACGAAATTTGACACGGCGTTCTCAATTAAGCCTAGAATGATGTGTGCTAAGTTTCGTGAAAATCGCTTCAGATTTAGATATAGCTCCCATATATATTTTAGTCCGATTTGATGTAAATGCTGCACCAAAGTCCCTATATATCTTTCGATTTGCACGAAATTTGGCACAGCGTAATGAATTAGGTCTAGAATGATGTGTGCTAAGTTTCGTGAAAATCGGTTCAGATTTAGATAAAGCTCCCATATATATTTTCGTCCGATTTTATGTAAATGATGCACCAAAGTCCCTAAATATCTTTCGATTTGTACGAAATTTGGCATAGCGTACTGAATTCAGTCTAGAATGATGTGTGCTATGTTTCGTGAAAATCGGTTCTGATTTAGATATAGCTCCCAAATATATTTTTGTCCGATTTCATGTAAATGATGCACCAAAGTCCCTAAATATCTTTCGATTTGCACGAAATTTGGCATAGCGTACTGAATTCAGTCTAGAATGATGTTTGTTAAGTTTCGTGAAAATAGGTTCAGATTTAGATATAGCTTCCATATATATTTACGTCCGAAGACCCTAAATATCTTTCGATTTGCACGAAATTTGGCACATCATACTAAATTAAGTCTAGAATGATGTGTGCTAAGTTTCGCGAAAATCGGTTCAGATTTAGATATAGCTCCCATAAATGTTTTCGTCCGATTTAAGGTAAATGGTGCACCAAAGTCCCTAAATAGCTTTCGATTTCCACGAAATTTGGCACAGCATACTCAATTAAGCCTAGAATGATGTGCGTTAAGTTTCGTGAAAAACGGTTCAGATTTAGATATAGCTCCCATATATATTTTCGTCCGATTTTACATAAATGGTGCACCAAACTCCTAATGTTTGTCCAATTAATACGACATTTTGCACAACGTGGTTTTTGTTGAATTTGGTGCAGATGCAGCCATAGCTTCCATATGTATTTCGAGCGGGTGTCTGATTGAACTTAAATTTTTAACATAAATCGTTTTCCATAAATTTCTCCCATGATACGGAGACGACTCTAAATCTGCGGAATGAAATTAAATTTATCATAGGTTACAGAAAGACATGAGTAGGTTCCTTCCAGGGAACATTGACGTGCAATTGAGATGTGAGGATACATATGTACAACATACCCAAAGTGGTGAAGGGTATCATATAGTCGGCCCAGTCTGACTTTACTACTTTCCTTACTGGTTAAAAATATTTTTTTTTTAAGAACTAACCATTTGTGGATTTTTTAAAAATAGCTTTTTAAGAACTAACCAAGGCGTGCATTTTTTAAAAATATTTTTTTTAAGACTATCCAAAGACGTGGATTGTTTTAAAAATATTTTTTAAAGGTCTGTCCAAAGATGTGGATTTTTTAAATATTTTTTCAAGGACTATTTAAAAAGACTATTCAAGAAGTAGCCAATGGCGTGGATTTTTTAAGACCTATTTAAAATCGTCGATTTTTTAAAAATATTTTTTCAAAACTATTCAATGTCGTATCTAACGGCGTGGATTTTTTAAACATATTTTTGAAGCACTTGTAGAATTGGGGATTTTTTGTAACCGTGTTTTTTTTATTGTTTGGATTATTTTTAATATTTTTTTTCAAGGGTTATTATGGACCGTCTATTAAAAAAAATTGTAAGGATCATCTATAAGCGTTGGATATTTTTTTAAACATTTTTAAAGTGACATCAATGATCATGAAATTGATTTTGTAAATATTTTTTTTCAGAGACTAATAATTTTTTAAGACTTGGGTATTTAAAAAAAAATGTTTTAAGGACTGTGGACTTTTTAAAATATTTTTTCAACTATGATGACTATTTTTCGAATATTTCAAAAAAAAACTTCTATTACTGCGTGTATTTTTTAAAAATACTTTTATAGTATTACTCTTAAAAATATTTTTCAATGGCCACACGTAAACCTGGAGCAATTTTTTTATCTAGAGACGTATTAAAAGAGTTATCCTCTCTGGAGAAATACTATAGAAAATGTCCATGAATTTTAGTATCGCATAAATTTTGTAATTAAATTTCAAAAAATAAAACAGTGCTCCTCACTAAGCATTTTGGTATTTTACAGATTGTCATTTCTTCTTCATCTTCGCACTTCTGCTCTTTCCCACATGGAATTGAAATTTATGGTTGACAGTTACATGAGATTGCCGTCCCCCCACACACACACAACGTCTTTATGGGCCCACAGATTTGTTTTTGTTGGGGAAACTTCCTTCGACACAACTGGATACATGGGACACCTACTTTTTGGTTCGCTGCTCTTTCTGTCTGGCAACTGCATTCCATAGCAGCAGATATTTTTCTTTTGTGGAGGCTGACATTGGAAATCACTGCCCAAGCATAAAATGAGCCTGTACCAAGAAACTATCGAATATTTTATGCAATTAATTAAGAAACAAAATTAAATATTTAAGTAGGTTGATTCCCGACCACAGAGAAAATAGTAAAGCGGAATTTCACAATGTTTTGGTTGGGATTTGAATATTTTGTAGTATTTTCGTTTTTAAATAAGTCTAAAGAATTTAATGGGACATGGAAGAGATTTATGGTAATTTTAGATTAGCCAAAATAGAAATGGGTGTGTAGCAGAGTGATTGATGGAAGCTGTTTACGAGAAAAAGTTAACAATGAAAGAGTAGAATAGAAATAGCCTTGACATTTGGTATTCCAAATAATAACAACTAAATAAACGAATTAAAATTTAGTATTTGAAACATAGATTTTTTTAATACCTTATCAATTGGAGCTTATCTGAAGGCCTAGATTTTTATACCCTACACAACTATGTTGTCAGGGTGTTATAGCTCAGTGCAGCCCCAAGAGTTTGTAACGCCGCGAAATATTGGTCCTAGACCCACCTTTAAGTATACCGATCGTCATATCTCGAATAGCTGAGTCGATCTGTGTGTCCGACCGTCCGTCTGTCCATTATAATTTGTAAACATGATAATTTTGCATGTAGGACGGGTTCAGGCCAATGAAGACCCCTATTGTTTTTGGTAAAGATCGGCTAATATTTAGGTGATGAAATGGACCAAATACTTAATTTTTGTCGGTTTTTCTGGTCGCTCCAGAGGCCGCAATTATGGCCCAAACATCGAAATTTTTACATGGAAAAGGGGATCGGGCCAAAGAATAAGCATGCATGTTTTGATAAAGATTGGTCAATATTTAGCAAGTCAAATGGACCCTGCTTTTTGTGGGAAAAATGACAAACTTTGTATTCTATAGCGTATATATTTACTCCTGAAGGACATAGACCCGATAAGTTGAAGAGGAGTGGCTAACCTTTAAATTGATGCCAATTATATTGTCGTATGTACTCAGATGTGGAAGTTAGTTAAATATTTACAGGTGCATACGTATTCATAGATTATTTAGTAACCCATTACCCCACTACAGGGCGGAAATATAGCGCTGATCGCTTTGGAATTTTCCATGAGATTCCAGTTATGGTCAAGGACGACGCCCATAATTTTCGGTGATGATTAGATAAAAATTTTGAGATTAAGTGGTGCAAATATCACGAATTATTGCCCAGCCTCGAAAAAAAACATCCGCAGAACTGCTTGACGAAAGCACCCCTTGTCCCGATGATAACATAGAAGCACAAACTGCAGCAAAAGCAACACTTGGGTGCCAAAGACCACCATCTACAAATCCGTGGTACGATCAGGAGTGTCGTAATGAAAAACGCAGCGTATAGGGCAATCCTGCGGATAGTAGCAACACGTAATGCGATGGAGAACTATCGGGAGAAAGGGAGTGAGGAGAAACGTATTTTCAGAAAAAAAGAAGACAAAGCTAGAAAAACGTGAGCGTGAGCAAATCGAGATGTACAGGAGTCAGAATGAATTCCTATAATTCTACCAATGGGTAGAACACCAAACCGAAGGCTTTGGTGCAGGCACATCCTCCTCTAGAGATAAAGAAGGAAACCTGGTAAAGCAGCAGGTGCCGATGGGCTACAATCCGAACTATTCATGGCAGGTGGTCAGCATGCATGCACCAGCTAATTAGTACATTTTTGCTAGAAGAATGCATGTCGAATGATTGGAACCTCAGCATCCTGTGTCCCGTGCACCAAAAAGGAGACAAGACGATATGTGCCAACTATAGAGCAATAAGTCTCCTTCCCATCGCATATAGAGTGCTATCCAGCGTACTGTGTGAACGACTGAAGCCAATGGTCAATGACATTATTAGACCATACCAATGCGGCTTCAGACGTGGCAAATCCACCATTGACCAGATTTTCACTCTGCGCCATATCCTGGAAAATCCCTACGAAAAACACATCGACACATTCCACCTATTCGTCGACTATAAAGACGCATTCGACAGCCCTATCCATTCAGAGGTGTATAAAGCCATGTCTGCGTTTGGCATGCAAAATTAATTCGGCTATGCCGGATAACTTTACAAGGCACAAAATCAGCAGTTAAAGTCGAAAAGGACCTCTCGGAACCCTTTAATACCGAACGAGGATTCAGACAAGATGACAGTTTGTCGTGTGACCTTTTTAACATCCTGCTGGAAAAGGTCATTCGAGAGGCAAACGTGAACAGAAATGGCACTCTGTATACCAAACAACACATGTTACTTGCTTACGCCGATGACATCGACATAATGGGTCGAACATTGAGAGCGGTAACAGCCACCTTTGAACAATTTAAGAAGGAGTCTGCCAAAGTGGGTCTGGCAGTAAACGGCGAGAAGACCAAGCTGATGGTATCAACGCGCAAGACGTCCAGTAGACTCGGACCAACAATGGAACTTGAGAACTACAGCTTCGAGGTATTCAAAGATTTTATATATCTTGGTACCGCCATAAATAAAACGAATGACATCAGTTTTGAAATTTGGAAAAGGATAGCGATGGCCAACCGATGCTACTATGGTCTGAGCAAACAACTCAAAAGCAAGGCCACCTCCCGCCAGACCAAACTCACACTCTACAACACGCTGTTATACGGATCTGAAGCATGGGTACTTACGCAAGTAGATGAGGCGGCTCTTGGAGTGTTTGAGAGAAAAATCTCCTTTTTTAGGTAAGCCAGAATTATCCCTTTCTTGTTGTTTTAAAAAATAAAAACAACAAGATTTTTATTTTTAAAGTGGGTTATGGTCACATTGATTACATTCGAGAAAGGCAGAGAAGACTATAGTTTCGGATTTCGCCACAAATCCTCATCAGTTCTCTTAGTTTTTTTGCTTGGGATATTGTCATATATCACTCCTATAAACAA
The DNA here is from genome assembly GCF_032173495.1 of Musca vetustissima. Taxonomy (NCBI): domain Eukaryota; kingdom Metazoa; phylum Arthropoda; class Insecta; order Diptera; family Muscidae; genus Musca; species Musca vetustissima. Next base: position 7,937 of record NW_026885005.1, on the reverse strand, counting down.
AAAACCCTTCTTCCCCAATTTTGTTACGTCCACAACGTCAAGCCTCCGAAAGATCTATGGGTCAATCTGCGATGACGGTGAATATCGCCGTCGAATGAACCACGAGTTGTACCAGCTATTCTCGGACATCGACATTGTTAGACGTATTGAGCTGCAGCGACTACGTTGGCTAAGTCATGTTGTGAGAATGGATGAAGATGCCCCAGCCCTGAAGACATATAAAAGCGAACCAACTGATGGTTTACGCAGAAGGGGAAGGCCAAGAATACGTTGGAAAGATCAAGTCGGAGACAAAATCGTCGAAAATGGTCTTTCAAACTGGAAAAAACTGCGCAAAAGACCGACGCGCCTGGAAATCTTTTCTAAGCTCGGCTTATGGAACGTAAGTTCTGTCACAAGCCAGCTAAGTAAGTAAGTAGACCGAAAACGTATTTTTTTGTTTTTTTTTTCGAGTCGATCTATAAGTTATAATTATGAGCCGAATATCACAACACAACTCACGGTGATGGGAATCTGGACAAGTAATTTTGAAGGGCTGTAATGAAAATTAGTAATATTCGGAATATATGTCAGTGTAAGAATTAGGTGCTGTTGACCTCGAATCGGGCAAGAGTGTGGAAATATCACGAAATATTGCCCATTCGCAGAATGTTAGAGTTCCGTGGTAGTTATGTAGGGTAACGTATGGTCGGCCCCGTCCGACTATACTGCTCCGCTCACTGATTTTATAATACCTTTTCAATAGGGGCTTATCCGAAGGCCTGAATTTTTTAAAAATATGTTTCCAAAGACTAGCCAAACTTTTTAAAAATAATTTTATTTCGAGTTCTAAATTTTTTTTTTCAAAGCGTGGATTTTCTTATAAATATATTTTCTTAGAAGTTCATATTGTAATTTTTCAACACACATATTTTAAAAACCATTCATGAGTAGTCCAATCTAATTTGTTCGTCTATCAATTTTATTCAATCATTTTCAATTCCGACAACTTGTAATTCTATTAAAATTTTTTACAAAACGACAAGAAACAAAACACCATAATTTACACATTTTAATGATTTTCATCGGAGTGTCGAACAAACGAGCCAATGAATCGTTTCGATTGTCTAGGCGTTGAGTCCCGACACGTTCATTTGTGCCTGTCTGCCCACAAGCCATTTATGCGGAGCACAATGCGTCTCAATGGTGAATGGTGTCAAAGACATTCGACGTTTTTGGTGTTACTCCTCAAATGTTTTATGACCGGCTGGCTGTCTCCTTGTCAATTTTCATGATTTTCAATTCAAAATTTTTTGAGGAAAACTGGAAAAGACGTTCGAACTCCGCGTTATAGAATAGCAAAGTGTGAGAGTGTGGTGCTTTATTTGACACGTACCATAAGTGTTTTCGATTTGTTTTCTTTGTGTCACGTTCGCCGGGATCATCTGCATATTTCCCCAACTATGAGTTCGGGTGCCCTCTATTCTCTTTTCTTATTTTTTCTTTTAAATTAGCCTTTGGGGGAATATGGGGGGCAGGAAATTTATGATCGTTCTTCGTTTTGCCCATTTTTGGGTAATGAAAACTATTTTTTTTTCTAATGAAAATCTGTAGTGTTTGTTGTAATTTATAGACATCCACCGATTTATTTTTGAAGTTATTGAATTGTGGAATTTATGTTTCGGGCTTTGTCGATCACTTTACATTATTTTCTAAATAAGCAAATGATCAACGTTACAGAAAAATATTTTTAAAGAGATTTAGATTCCTGAGGCGGAAAATGATCTTTTTTAGAAGGCCCTCAAGGTACTGTGGGTCATCCATGCCTTCGGTTCACCTATGAATAGACTAGCAACAAAAATATCTGTAGAAGAACAATGTAGGCATTGTTTACAGGTGGACATCTCGAATTCTTCAACGAGAAATTTAAGGGGACCCCCCCATTCTCGGGGTCAAAAATTTTGTTGATATAATTCGAATCTACACTAATTAAAGAATGTCCTTACAAAATTTCAAATGAAAATCTCAAGAACTCTTGAAGATATAGCCGATTTTTTGTGTCAGCATCAAGTGACGGCTGAAGGGCTTCTCAAACTTTAAACGCGTTTTTCTCTAAACATTTTTTTGCGAATGGCGGGCACGATAACTCAAAAACTAATAACCCAACCGATTTCAATTTTTTACACGTTTCTCTGTGAGTGTATAGCTATCGTATGAACTAGGATAAAGCCAATCGGTGAAGATCTTCCTCATTTTTTCAACTTGGGTTTTGGTAAAAAATCGGCGATTTTCCAAAAATATTTTTTTTAATTTTAGAGGGAAGACAATAATCCTAGTTCATACGAGAGCCAGATATGTACTCTTTCTAACACCGTTTTCGGATTCCGATGTTCCAGTTAGGAGGTCTTCTACGTGAACTGTGGTTCTATATGAACAACTCTGAGATCCAGATTTTCCTAAAAAGAAATCCATTATTTTTATATGAACTATAGGACTTTATTTAACATGCTGCCGAATGTCCGATTTGGGTTAAATATGCAGTGTTTTGTTTTATGATTTGTTGCCATTTTAAAGGTAACTTCATAATGCCTCTCTCATGATAATCCTGCTCTCTATTTGCTCTCTATCATTAAAGAAATTTTGCAATGCAAGAAAAAGATGATAATCGATTGGTGCCAAATCTGGACTGTATGGCGGATGCGTTGTCCTAGTGGAACACGACACCTCTCCTGTTGGACAATTCTGGCCATTTATGGTCAATTGCTATTTTTAAACGGTCTAGTTGTTAACAGTAGAGATCAGAATTCAGCGTTTGGCCATATGGATGCAACTCATAATAAATAATTCCCATCCAGTCCCACCAAATGCATAGCAGAACCTGGTTTGGCCACCGTTTGAGATGCTTCACCGCTGTTTGATCACGATTGTTTTCACACAGGGTTATCGTATGTGATCCATTTCTCATCTACAGTCACAATCCGTTTAAAAATGGATCTATCTCATTCCGTTTGGCCAAGGCTTCGCAGATGGACATCCGATTCATCCTATTGATACGCTACACAACTATGTTGTCAGGGTATTATAGCTTTGTGCAGCCCCAAGAGTTTGTAAAATCGCGAAATATTGGTCCTAGACCCACCACCTTTATGTATACCGATCATCATATCTCGACTAGCAAAGTCGATTTATGGTTATGGATCAATCTTCAGGAAATTTTCATGTAGGATGGGTTCTGGCCTATGAAGAGCCCACTTTTTTTTGGTAAAGATCAGATAATATTTAGGGGATGAAATGAACCAAATACTTAATTTTTGTCAGTTTTTCTGGTCGCAAATTACAAAATTTGTGTTCTATGACGTATATATTTACCCCTGAAGGACATAAACCCGGGACGTTGATATTATATCCAAAAGGAGTGGTTGGCCTTTAAATTTATACCAATTATATTATCGTATGTACTCGGATGTGGGAGATACACTTAAATATTTACAGGTGCTTATGTATTCCGATATTATTTAGTAACCCATTGCTACACTAGAGCGCAGAAATATAGCGCTGATAGCTTTGAAATTTTGCATGAATATCCAGGTAGGGTCAAGGTCAACGCCTACAATTTTCAGTGATGATCAGATAATAATATTGGGATAAAGTAGAACTTAATTTTGTGTGGTTTTTCTAGTCGATCTATAGGCCACAATTGAAAGCCGAACATCACAACCCAAACCGCGGTGAAGCGAATCGAGACAAGTAATTAGAAGGGCTATACTGAATATTAGTAATATTTGTTGACCTCTAGTCGGTCAAGAGGGTGCAAATGTCGCGAAATATTGCCCAAGCTCAGATTATAGAACCACAGAAAGTTAGATTTTCGTGGAAGTTGTGTAGGGTATCATATGGTCGGTCCCGTTTGACTATACTGCTTCGCTCACTGGTTTTTTCTGTTATTTGGTGTGGCACCCAAAAATCGAGCTTCTTCTTCAATCCAACTTTGTGTAAATGTAAGATACGCATACACTTGTATCTTCTCCAAATAACATAACCATAACATACCCACTGTGCCGTCTGGCGTCATTTCAAAATTTGAATTACAAATCCGGAGGTGTTCAAATTGTCAATCATTATTACTTCAATACTGGGTTGCATACAATGTTGCATGAATGTGACAAAATGTGAAACAGCAGCAGAGCGACATAACTTCCAACAGACACACACAAGTCACATAAAATACACATACATATATTTATGAAGGTACTGGTATCTCTTGCATGAATTTTTAATATTCAACGAAGTGAAGCCACTATCAGATTGGAAACCCAGCTGTTGAATGCACAGCTGGATATTGAATTCAATTGCAAATCGCAAAAAGTTGTTGCCTTTGTGATTAGGGTTCTTGTTGTGCAACCCAACTAACCAACCAACCAGTCAACCGAACCCGAACACCCTGTTGCATTCGTCTAAAGTGTGTTAATCATTATCCTCCACCTCCGGCATTGGCACTCGAAATTGGATTGCCAAATGCGGAATCAACATGTCATGAACATTTGCAATTCCCCGTAGGCTCTCAGTTTTCAAACTTCTTTCTCTCGTGCTAAAAACAAAATTATTTAGGACCTAAATTTTAGGTGGTTGGAAATGCGAGAGAGAAGGTTTTGCGATTTGTTCGGTTGTGCAAAAAAATTACCCCTTTGCAATTGCCGATATTGTCATATAACACTGTCTGCTCTCACATAGCCATGAATGTTAGGTTCCGTTCCGTTGCGATTTTTTTTCAACTTCAAATTTCCAGCTGCTAAAATTTTCGAAAGGGAACAATCGCTCTACAATGTTGTTGCTGTTGGCTGACTGTTGGGGTCATTATGGTGTGAGCACGAGTCTGTTTGGACATTTACTGCACCCAAAAACGAAAAAATACATTGCCTGGTTGGTGATCATAACAACTGTAACGGGAACACAACAGAACCGACCAACGCCCTCTTTGATTTGCTGGAGAACTAGTTTTGTGGGGAGAGGACAGTGGTAACGTTGGGGAGATTTTTTTAGTAAAATTAAAAAAATGTATGAGAGATATTATTCAATATCTAAAAATAGTGAAAAAAAAAACATTTTCGCAAGGATCCGCTCAGATAAGGTCACCGAAAGTTAGAGAACCTGGACTGTACTGATTCCTGCAGGTGGTCTTATTTATATAGATAGAAGATCTGGGGGATATAGAGAAAATGTACAATTATTTTCTCTTTTAAGACCCGTTTTTATCTTCTCGTTGAAATCCTGGATAACTTATCTTTCTAGACAACCTATACGTTTTGATCTAAAGAAGTCCTCTACCTTTCTAAGAAACTTGCAAGCAGACTTGAAGGTATTATTCCCTACAAAAATTTATCAGGTTTGGAAGTAATCCTGTTAAAGAAGATCTGCAAATATCTTAGGCAATGGTGTAGAGATCTTCTACTTCTAGAAGGTATATTTTCCTTAAGACTGTATATCCCGTAGAATATCTAGAGGTCTTCAACTGCAAGAAAAACTGATAATAAATTTCAAGGTATTCTTCTCTTTTGAAAACCTAGATGTCTTCTTCATCTAGAGACCTTGTAGACTTCTTTTTCTAGATGATCTGTAGATGTTCTTCTCCTAGATAGTTTAGAGGTCTTCTACTCTCCTGAGTAGGGGAGACTAGGAGTCCTGAACGCATTATTCTTCATAGAAGATTTTGAGGTGTTGGTGTCATGGAAGGGATTCTCTTAAAGAAAAACAGCAAGTAAAGTAACATAAGGTATTTTTCTTTTACAAAAATTTGAGTTATTCGTCACTTTGAAGACCTAGGTGGCTTCTTCATCTAGAATACCAAAAATACCCTTAACACTGGGGGACTAGGAATATTGAACGCTTTATTCTCCAAAACAAACTACAGATTTTGTTCTCAAATTGCCAGCCCCTAGAAAACTTGAAGGTCTTATTATGATAGAATATTTTAGGGAGTCCAATAGAAGCCTTGGATGTAAGCCTGCCATTGAAGGTCTGCAAGTGTTTCTTTCATAGAATATCAACAGCAAAAACCCGAAGGTATTTTTCTCTAAGAAAATTTTGAGGAATTATTCTTTTTGAAGAGCATGGGTGACTTCTTCGCCTAGAAGCCCTGAAAGATTTTGTAAAGATTTTGTACAATTTTGTACAAGATGTGTAGATCTTTTTCTCTTTAAAACCTGGATGTCTTCTTCTCTCTTGAAGATTGGGGGACTAGAAGTCCTGAACCACTCCTTATTCATAAAAGGTTTGGAGGTATTTCTGTTATAGAAGATCGTCATGTGTTTCTCTCATAGAAAACCTCCATGAAAAACTGAAATTATTTTTCTCTTAGAAAAAGTTGGGATATTCTTCTATTTGGAGACCTGGTTTTTCCTTAGAAGGGCTGTAAATCTTCTTTTTCTTCATCTGCAGATCTGAGGCTATTTTTCTCTTAAAAAATAGATGTATTTATTTCTTTGAATACCTGTGTGACTTCTTCCCCTAGAATATCTGGAAGACTTTTTTCTAGAATATCTGCAGATCTTCTTCTCCTAGAAAACTTGAAGATGGACGATCTCATGAAGACTAGAGGTCTAGGAGTCTTGAACGCCTTTTTATCCTAAACAAACTACAGGCCTTCATCTCTAGTCTCATACCTTTAGAAGATTTAGAGATCTGATTACCATATAAGATCTTAAGAACATTTTCCATAAAAAGCTTGGGAGTATTTTTCCCGAAGAATATAAGAGATCATCAATTGCATGAAAAGCTGGAGGTATTTTTCCTTTCCTATTTTCCTGTGGAAGTATTATTCTCTTTGAAGACCTGGGTGACTTATTCTCCTAAAAGATCTGCACGACTTCCTTTTGTAGAATATCTGTAGATAATCTTATACTACAAAACCTAGATGTATTTTACTCTCCTGCCCTGAACACCTTAATCTCCTATACAAACTACAGGCCTTCCTCAATTGCCCTAGAAGACTTGTAGGTCTTCTCATAATAGAAGTTATTTTTAACTTTTTCATAGAAGACTTTGATGTATTTATGTCATGGAAGATCAAATGTTTATTATCATAGAATATATACAGGTCTTCAACAAAAAGAACAACTGAAAAAAATGATGTATTCTTCTCTTTGATGACCTGGCGGACTTCTTCAGCTAGAATACATGGACGACTTCTTTGTCCAGAAGATTTGTAGAATTTCTTCTACCAAAAACCTGGAGGTCTTTTACTCTCCCGAATACAAGGGGATTATGTGTCTTGAACACATTTTCCCTGACAGATTTAAAATATCCCTCTCAAGACGCCTGCCCCTAGAAGACATGTCATAGAAGATCATAAAGAATTATTGTCATAGAAGTCTTGGAGGTAAGGGAAAATTGTCAATAGTTTTTTCTTCAACTGCAAGAAAAGCTGAAATTATTTTTTATATGTATATTCTTTTTGATGAACTGGGTGACTTGTTCACATAGAAGACTTTTATCTAGAAGGTCTATAGCTCTTTTTTCTAGAAAACCTAGAGATCATATATTTTCTGAACACTTGGAACCTAAGAGTCTTCAACGCATTATTTTCCTTTACAAACTAAAGTCTCCTGCCCATAGAAGATTTGAGGGTCTTATTATCATAAATGATTTTAAGAAATTATTTCCTGTCGTGAAAGGTTTTGAAGTAGAACACTTGGAAGCTTTCTCCCCTAGAAGATTTTTGTTCTTAGATTTTAAAATATCGTATTTCCATAGAATATTTGAAGGACATATTCTCATAGAAGAATTGAATGACTCCTCACAGAAAATGAAAAATACGTTTTTTATAAAAAAACAGAATTTCCGAAATTTTCTCTTTTAGGAGATAATAGAAAGGAAGTTTTCAGAGTTTCTCTCATAAAGACCTCTAAGTCGTTAAGGGTCTCTTATCAAAGATTTTTTACAAATTTTCCACCGAATTGACT
>NW_026885004.1:0-6216 GCF_032173495.1 Musca vetustissima | reverse complement strand
GAATTTTGAATGTACACCACATGTTGGAGCGTACAAAAAATGAGTTAGCCCGAATAGTGCTGTAAATATTTTGTCGAATTTTGGGACGAAACTTTCAGCGTCTCTAGATTGTGGGTCACTGAATCCAAAATTTTGATTTGTATCCTTTTTATACCCTTCACCACACTGTGGTACAGGGTATTATGTCTTTGTGCTGAACAACTTAAGCTATGAAAGACAAGGTGTGTTATGATTTGTTCTCATCACAAATCTCTAATATTTATACTCTTAGATTGATTGGAAGAACAAATGACCTTATTTTGAATAATTTTTATTTCTGATATAATTAAAATCACTAATCCATAGATTTTGCCTATGAAAGGCCTCATCAAACTACTTGGCCAATCATTTGGCTAGGTTGTTAGGTTAGATTGTTCGTCGTGGACAAAAAACTTCGCAGATATTCTTATTGATATGTTTTTTTTTATGTTTTCTGTTTTGCTCATCTCAATTGTGTGGGTCTATCGTATTGTTATGATGATGGTGATGTGCGGACAAATGCTATAATAGACGTTTTCAATTATTTCCGGAAATATTTTTTTTATATAAACCTTTCATTTTTTTAACCAATTCAAGTTCAAGAATGATCGTTGTTTTATAAGGTAAATGTGTTTACGTGTTTATAGAGGCTGTAGGTTATTTTTTTATGTTATTGAACATAATTATTTCAAGAATATTCATTGAATCATAATGGTAGAAAAAAATATAATACACGGGAATTTGTATTTGTGTGTAATTTTTGTAAATGTTAATGGATAATTCAACTAACATTTGTCGAGTAAGAAGTAATTTTATTTTTATACCCTACACCATAAGTTAGAGTGTATATTAAATTCTCCTCGACATATTCATGTTACTATATACTGATAGAACGTTGAAATTTTGCATATACATTGTTATTACTCCTTCGATGTTTAATATTGAAAATGACATTTATCGGTCCATGCTTTGATGTAGCCTTCATATAACGGTACCCTCAAATATTTTGTATTTTGGGGATTGTTTGACATGATTTTCCAACGAATTGGCTGTAATTTGACATTTTAAGTTCCCATTGGGTATTAATTGTTTATACCGAAAATGATCAATATTTGAAAGTTTTCCAACCAAGTTGTGATTTTAGATTCTCATTGGGCAGAGAATCTTCCATCCAAGAAAATCAATATTGATTCATGTTTCGAGGGCACATCTTTCTATCAAAAATTATCCATATTGGGTGACTTTATACGACCCCCTCATTGGGTTGATATATACCCATTATTCGACAATTGAAGGTTTTGGTACATTTTTCAATCGAATTGACAGCAGTTTGATATTTTTTGTAAACATGGGGTGTCAAATTTTCCCATCGGTATTTTGAGGGTTTTTCTAATTTCTCTGACATAAATAAAGTTAAAGTTAAAGCATCACCATATTTTCGTTGAAGGTTTTAGCCGCATTATCTCATAAATTGGCTGCCATTCCGGGTTCTTGCAGGTAGGTCTATATTTGAACACAGTTCCCACATATAGGTACGTACTTTTAAGTTTTTAGACAGATTTTCTCACCGAAGAGAATGTAATTTGAAAAAATATTTTTGTCGAAAAATTTCGATGCTTGCCCATTTTTTGACATAGCCCCTATATAAAGAAGGACGTGACCAATTTTCGGTACTCTGACGGAGCGGTTATTTTCTTTTTTCAAATTCTTACTTCAATTTCTTTCCAGAATGTTTTTAATATAAATTCACGATTTTTACGTTCCTTGTCCAGTTTTAAAATCTATAATTTGGTTGTGTATTTTCCCACATAAGCAACCTAATAGTTACCCAGTAGAAAATACTCTCTTGCGTGACAATTTCATTGGCGAAACGTTGACGAAATTTATGGAATTGTCAATCATGACTAAACACATGATATGTCGTCAGTGTTCGCAAAAAAACGGTACACTATCGTAGTGTACCGTACCAGGAACACAAACACTAAAAAATTTTAGCGTTTGTGTTCCGGTACACAAACATTAAAAAATATTTTAGTGTTACTGTTCCGGAGCACAACGAAATTCGTAGTGTACCGCTGTCGGAGCACTAAAAATCGTAGTGTACCGCGGTCGGAGCACTAAAAATCATAGTGTACCGCGGTCGGAACACTAAAAAATCGTAGCGTACCGCGGTCGGAACACTAAAAATCGTAGTGTTCCACTTGACGGAACACTTAAAATCGTAGTGTTCCATTTGTCGGAACACAAAAAGATGTATTTGTTATATTTTATTTTTTTATGAATAAAATTTATATTTTTATTGTTTTCCAATAGATTTAATAAATATAAAACTTTTTATTTTTTTTATATATTTGATTAAAAATTAGTAATATTTTATTAGCATCAACCGTTTAACATAATAAATATTTTATAACTAAACCAGTAAGGAAAGTAGTAAAGTCGGACGGGGCCGACTATATGATACCCTTCACCACTTTGAGTGTATTCAACAGATGAATCCTAACAGAGGTCGAATTTTTAAAGGAGCAGTAAAATGAAATTGGAACCATAAACACGTCATTCTGCAACCGATAATAAATTGTTCATTTGGTCAGATATAGAAGCTATATCTAAATCTGAACCGATTTCAGGAAACTTAACACACATGATTCTAGACCTAATTTGTTACGCTGTGCCAAATTTCGTGCAAATCGAAAGATATATAGGGACTTTGGTGCACCATTTACATTAAATCTGACGAAAGTATATGTGGGAGCTATATATAAATCTGAACCGATTTATGGGAAACTTTACACACATCATTCTAGACCTAATTTGCTACGCTGTGCCAAATTTCGTGCTTAAATCGACTCAAAAAGTGATTCTATGCATATTCTCAAAAGGAACCATGGGTCTATCTCGATTATTTTTGCATGTTACAAACATATGCACAAAAACATAATACCCTGTACCAGAAAAAAGAATTTGGTTCAAGAACCTCATAACCTGGGGGCTACGAGAAAAAATTGACCAATATTTATAATTTATAGTGGAGTAATTTGGTACCCAATAAGAACCCAATGTACAAAATTTCAGCGAATTCAGTTATAAAACGAGCCCAAAAACCCGAAAATACCGAAAATTGGGGGTGCCCTTATATGGGGGCTTTCCGAAAAAATGGACCTTTGTTTATAATGTTTGGTAGGGAGATTTGCTACCCAATAAGAACACAAAGTACCAAATTTCAGCGAATTCGGTCGAAAAATGCGATCAAAACCCCCAAAATACCGAAAATTGGGGGTAATCTTATATGGGGGCTATCCGAAAAAATGGACCTTTATTTATAATTTTTGGTAGGGAGATTTGCTACCCAATAAGAACTCAAAGTACAAAATTTCAGCGAATTCAGTTAAAAAACGCGCTCAAGAACCTCAAAATACCGAAAATTTGGGGGTACCCTTATATGGGGGCTATGCGAAAAAATGGACCGTTATTTATAATTTTTGGTAGGGAGATTTGCTACCCAATAAGAACACAAAGTACCAAATTTCAACGAATTGGGTCGAAAAATGCGATCAAAACCCCAAAATGCCGAAAATTGGGGGTAATCTTATATGGGGGCTATCCGAAAAAATGGACCTTTATTTATAATTTCTGGTAGAGAGATTTGCTACCCAATAAGAACTCAAAATACTAAATTTCAGCGAATTCAGTTAAAAAACGCGCTCAAGAACCTCAAAATACCGAAAATTTTGGGGTACCCTTATATGGGAGCTATGCCTAAACGTGGACCGATTTTCTCCAATTTCAATAGGGTTCGTCCTTGGGCCAATTAAGTGACCTGTGCCAAATTTCATCCAAATCGGATCATAAATGCGACCTGAAAATTCCATAATCGATTGTGCTATGCATATTCGGAAAAATGTACAAACATATGCATAATACCCTGACTGTGGTGACCTGTGCAAAAATCAAAATTCCATAATCGAAGGAAGTAATATTCAAAAATCAATAATAATGGATATGTATATGAAATTCGTTGTTGATATGGTACCTGTGTGTGGTTTTGTAATATTTATCCCAAAATCATAAAAATATGTTTTCCATATCCGCGTAATTTGTACACTTCTTTTAATGAATAAACAGGTAATTATTATGTTGATTGTGTGACAATCACCAAATTTTGAATATTTTTGCTAAAATTTCCTAAAAGTATGAATCATAGATGGATGCAGGTATAATTGTTTTAGGAAATAATGTTTTCGTACTAACATTTTACAAGGAGATCTCCCAATATTATGGGAAAAATCATGTTCGTTGTGTAAATCAATGAACATTTTATCCAAAGCTGAATAATTTTGTCACAAAAACTGGCCAAAATACCTATTTCTGATGGACATTTTCACTTTTGTAATTGCAAATAAAGTTATATTCAGTTTTATTTTTTTTTTACTATTTTATCTCATTTTACCTACAAAAAAAAAAAAAAAAAAAAAGACGTGTATGGTACACTACCAGTACAGTTCAAGTAAGTGGAACGCTACGATTTTTATTGTTCCGACCAGTGGAACACTAAGCTTTTTACCGCATTTTTTTTATTGTTCCGCTGTCGGTACACTACGATTTTTTAGTGGAAGGTACGCTAAGATTTTTTGTGTTCCTAAAAATATTTTTAGACCAGTACCTATCCACCTTGGTACGGTACAGAACACTATGGAACGGTACCATAATGTTTATTTTCGAACGCTGTATGTCGTCGAAAATGTCGTTCTTCTCGAAATATGAAAACAAAACAAAAATAGTCTGAATCGAGTGTACTATCAAATATTGACAGAAACGAAGAGAAAAATGTTTCTGAAAAAAGATACATATAAGAAATTTAGGTTAAATTTAAATATATAAGAATTAAGAATCTCGGTTAAAATAGGTAAGTTTAACTGAATATATAATTATTTGTATCATTTCTTAAATGCTTTCATTTGCTCTTAGGATGGGGCAAATAAATGACAATTGGTGAAATATTGTAAGTAATATCAGAAAGATGTTTCATATTTTAAAGCGTTTTAATGTTGTTGTTTCTTTACAGACGATGTTAAAATGTAGAAAATCATCTCGACAACTTATCATGCAATGTGTTTATTTATATTATTATAAACGTAAATGCAATGTTATATAATAAATTACATGCTATAAAAATATAAATTGAAAATGTATATGTATATTTTTATTTGAATTTTTAATGGGGTATGATTGATGACAATTGGTATTCAGTCGCCAACGACTGTGTAAACGACATAGTCGATGATAGTCATCAACGAAAAGTAGGGAGTTTTGTCGCCGTTGTTGTCGTCAACGACAACTTCGCTTACCTTGTCGCCCAAGTTGTCTTGCATGAATACTGCGACACTTGTGTGAAAATTTCGTCAAGGATCTCACATTGTTGTCTGCAAAGTGTCTTCAAGGAATTGCCATTGTCTTGCACGATTCGTTAATGTTGTCTGCAAGACACTTTCTACTGGGTAATAGTATTCGAAAAACTTCCAAAGAGGTGTTTATAAATTTCGACCAGATGGACCTTAACACATTTTCTGGTAAAAGAAAGCTAAGCTATGTTGGGTGTACAAGTCACATTTCCAACCCATCCGACTTTTATGAATAAATCGAATTCAACGAAACTTGCCAGAGATTAATTTATATTAACTTCAATACATGTGCAAAATTATGTGACAATAGGACAAACTTTTGGTCTTTAGTGCACAAATTACATAAAATCGGACGAAAATATATATGGGAGCTATATATAAACCTGAACCAACTTTTACGAAACTTATCACATTATTCTAGATTTAATTCAAATGTTGTGCAAATCGAAAGATATATAAATCCTAGGAAAATATATGAGGGAGCTATATCTAAATCTGAAGCGATTTTAAGGAAACTTAACACACATCATTCTAGATTTAATCCAGCACGCTATGCCATTTAGTGCAAATCGAAGGATATATAGGTACATTGGTACATCATTTACATAAAATTGGACGAAAATATATATCAGAGCTATATATATATATATCTGAACCGATTTTCACAAAAGTTAACACATATCATTCTAGACTTAATTCTAGAGTAATGCCAAATTTTGTGCAAATCGAAAGATATGTAGAGACTTTGGTACACCATTTACATAAAATCGGACAAAAATATACGCAAATCGAAAGA
>NW_026885003.1:0-6058 GCF_032173495.1 Musca vetustissima | reverse complement strand
TGTCAACCAACGTAACAATGTAAATATAATTGTGTATTGTCGATCAGTGAAAAAAGAAATAAACGAAAATATTTTTGCGTTTGGTTATTATTTTTTTCTTGCTATTCTAATAGAATGCAACCAAATATTAGAGTGAGTGGGGGTGTTTCAAATTATTGTTATTTATTTTGAAAATAATTTAATAATTTCAATTAATAAAACAAATTGTTTTTTAAAAACTTTTAATAGAAAAATTATTAAATATTAATCACTCACTTTTCAGAATAAAACCACAAATTAAATACGAAAATTTTTAACAATTTTTTTTTCTTTTTTCACTGATCGCGATTAGTCCGTCCGCGACTAATATACGACAGACGGAGAGACAAACGAAACGACAAAACGTTGTAAAGCGGCCGTTGTATTTTTTGTTGCAAATAGGCCGTCGAATTTGTTTATGTTTTGGTTGTTATTATTATGTTTGTTTATTATTATTTTTTTTTCGCGAGCTCACAAAAGAAATGAAAAGGCACTGCACTGACCTACCTGTTTTTGTTGATAATGATGATAATTATGATGAGTTTAGGGATGATGATGTATAGGGATGATGTGGATGTTGTGTTGTTGTTATTCTGCTGTTGAAAAATGCAAACAAGAAAAAAACCAATTAGAACTTCGCTTCCAAAAACTCGTCTCCGGTTCGAAGGACCAAAATGTTGACGCCGAAATTGCGTGCAAAATAGAAGAAATAAAAACACGAACGTTTTTGGTTTTAAATTAAAATAAAGGCAGTTGCTTTATTGATAAAAAATAGAAGAGTGAAAAAGATGGAGATTTGACAGATTACCTGTTGTTTGGTAGGCCAACGAAAAGAGAGTGTTTGAGAGTCAACAATAATAATGGAAGGTGGCGTCGGCGCTAATTCCATACTCGTTAGAATCTGTCATTTGACATTTCAATGTTGTAATATTACGGAGTATGAAGATTGTAACGAATATGGAATTCAATGCGTTTTGAAACACAATAAAAGTGTAAACGCCCAAGAGAATGAAATCAATAGATTTTCTAAATTAAACACATTTGTTTTTACATATATAGATACATACATACACATGTACAGACACGTGTAGATATATAAATCATGACGTTCATTGTCGCCCATTCAATGTTTGTGTTTACTTTAATTTTTTCCCAACAAAATATTCATTTGAACTACCATTAGACGGTTTGCTGTCGTTGTAGTTGTTGTTGCTATTGGTGTTTGTTTTTGTCGAATGTTATCGTTTTTGTCTTTGTAATTGCTATCTGATGCATAATTTTCAATTTTCGTAACATGGATACTCATCGAAAATAAAATCATTTCGTTATAATTAAAATTTCAATTTGAATGAGCACAGAAATCACACAGTCAGTGAGACAAACAGAGAGAGAGACACACTCACACAGACAGGCGGACGAACAAAAACAAATTGCCAAAATGAAAGATACATTTTATAGCATTTCTTTTCATGGAAAATATCACAAACACATAAACTCACACACACGTACATATCAAAGTGATACATGTATCCATCAAAGTTATCAGATAACAGACCATATACATACGCATAACATTTGGTGCTAAACATTTTAGCAGTACTTTTGACGATTTGTGTTTTTCGTAATTCGTAATTATTACTGCGATTCAAAATGTTCGCCCTTCAATTCTGACAGCTTACAATTCAAGTTCGATAAACAATCCATATATTTTTGGTACACTACCTCAAATTTCCGATCCGCCGACTCGAGAGTTTCCTTAGTCGTCTCTTCAGACGTTTCCAAATAGAGAATACACGTTCTATACTTATCCTCTGTTTCTTTCCAAACTTTTCCTAGTTCGGCGCTACGGACTTCCAGAGCAAAAATATTTATATCTTCGGGTTTCATTGCCCGGATATATTCAACAAATTTGACAAAAGAGTCAGAAACTCTGATAAAACTATCCAAAGGAGTAAACATCTTGGAGTCTTAAATGCAAAAACCGCTCAACAATCAAAAAGGATTACGAAAAATTTCCAAATGTAATGATTTTCTCAATCGAGAACGAAAATAACAAAAATTTAATGATTTTCTCAACAAAGGACTCGAATAATTGAGAAAATGCCAATCTGATTTCGATTATTAACCAATCGATCCAAATTATTCCAAAGAAACACCAACTTCTTTAAGGAAAATACCAAAATCGAAATAAAAATTAAAAAATTGAACAATTTTTCCAATATTTGAACAAAATTCCAAAAAAATGTCCAACAAGTTTTAAAAAAAAACCGACGATCTTACCACAATTTCCAATGAGAATTAGCTCAAATTAGCTAAAACAATCTAAATATCCGAAATAATATTTGAAAACCGATAAAAATTGTTCGAAAAACCAACCAAAATTGTTTTTATGACAAATAAAATCCAAGAAATGACGAAAATGTTCCAAAATTTTCCAAAGATTCTATCAAAAACTCACAAAAGTTGGACTAAAATCCAAAAAATAGCAAATAATTGTCGATAAATGCCGAAAATCGAACGATAATATCAAAATTGTAGCCAAGAAACTACACGAAAAAGCTTAACTTTCAATAAAAATTAACTAAAATTCGACAAATTTTCGAAAAAGGTTAAAAAAAATTTATAAATTTTCCACTCAATTTGAAAATCAAATCAATATAAATGTTTTATAGATATAAATATATGCAAAAATATCAAATTTATATTATTTTCAACCAAATTCAATATAAATAATACTAAAAATTATTATTTATATAAATGTCAACCAATGCGGACTGTAGGGTGTATTGCGTTATTATTATACACAACTATATTTCAAATAGTCATACACACACTACTAATTCAATAAACAAAAAATTTCAACTTTGTACCAAACGTGTTAACTAACCACACTCGACCGACCCGATGTGTGTAGCGTACACGTAACAAAGAAGAAACAAAAGAAAACAACTCAACAAGGCGAGCGACGGCTGCCTAACAAATGGTATGTATGTGTATAGCGTGTGTGTATGGTTAAACGATAGGCTAGTGGCTGACCGTCAGCGTACGTATGTCAACCAACGTAACAATGTAAATATAATTGTGTATTGTCGATCAGTGAAAAAAGAAATAAACGAAAATATTTTTGCGTTTGGTTATTATTTTTTTCTTGCTATTCTAATAGAATGCAACCAAATATTAGAGTGAGTGGGGGTGTTTCAAATTATTGTTATTTATTTTGAAAATAATTTAATAATTTCAATTAATAAAACAAATTGTTTTTTAAAAACTTTTAATAGAAAAATTATTAAATATTAATCACTCACTTTTCAGAATAAAACCACAAATTAAATACGAAAATTTTTAACAATTTTTTTTTCTTTTTTCACTGATCGCGATTAGTCCGTCCGCGACTAATATACGACAGACGGAGAGACAAACGAAACGACAAAACGTTGTAAAGCGGCCGTTGTATTTTTTGTTGCAAATAGGCCGTCGAATTTGTTTATGTTTTGGTTGTTATTATTATGTTTGTTTATTATTATTTTTTTTTCGCGAGCTCACAAAAGAAATGAAAAGGCACTGCACTGACCTACCTGTTTTTGTTGATAATGATGATAATTATGATGAGTTTAGGGATGATGATGTATAGGGATGATGTGGATGTTGTGTTGTTGTTATTCTGCTGTTGAAAAATGCAAACAAGAAAAAAACCAATTAGAACTTCGCTTCCAAAAACTCGTCTCCGGTTCGAAGGACCAAAATGTTGACGCCGAAATTGCGTGCAAAATAGAAGAAATAAAAACACGAACGTTTTTGGTTTTAAATTAAAATAAAGGCAGTTGCTTTATTGATAAAAAATAGAAGAGTGAAAAAGATGGAGATTTGACAGATTACCTGTTGTTTGGTAGGCCAACGAAAAGAGAGTGTTTGAGAGTCAACAATAATAATGGAAGGTGGCGTCGGCGCTAATTCCATACTCGTTAGAATCTGTCATTTGACATTTCAATGTTGTAATATTACGGAGTATGAAGATTGTAACGAATATGGAATTCAATGCGTTTTGAAACACAATAAAAGTGTAAACGCCCAAGAGAATGAAATCAATAGATTTTCTAAATTAAACACATTTGTTTTTACATATATAGATACATACATACACATGTACAGACACGTGTAGATATATAAATCATGACGTTCATTGTCGCCCATTCAATGTTTGTGTTTACTTTAATTTTTTCCCAACAAAATATTCATTTGAACTACCATTAGACGGTTTGCTGTCGTTGTAGTTGTTGTTGCTATTGGTGTTTGTTTTTGTCGAATGTTATCGTTTTTGTCTTTGTAATTGCTATCTGATGCATAATTTTCAATTTTCGTAACATGGATACTCATCGAAAATAAAATCATTTCGTTATAATTAAAATTTCAATTTGAATGAGCACAGAAATCACACAGTCAGTGAGACAAACAGAGAGAGAGACACACTCACACAGACAGGCGGACGAACAAAAACAAATTGCCAAAATGAAAGATACATTTTATAGCATTTCTTTTCATGGAAAATATCACAAACACATAAACTCACACACACGTACATATCAAAGTGATACATGTATCCATCAAAGTTATCAGATAACAGACCATATACATACGCATAACATTTGGTGCTAAACATTTTAGCAGTACTTTTGACGATTTGTGTTTTTCGTAATTCGTAATTATTACTGCGATTCAAAATTCTGTTTTCATGATCTGGAATTGTCAATCTTATGAAAAACGAAAGGAATGTAATGTGTACCCCAAAGTACAGCGGCCTCTGGTGGAAATGTGGATTATACCAGATATATATCATTCTCATATCTAAACACTAGTAGTAGCAATGTGTGTGAACATTTTTAAAATTTCTAGAACTTGTAATTAATTTTTTTTTCGCCATTGGAAATGTGCTATAATTTCACCCTCAGCTATAAAATTACGAAAACACAACCATTTTATATATATAGGCCTTTTTGTAAACATACTCGTCGTCTGTGAGAAAGTACCATTGGAGACAATGTAATATGTATGGCAGATTCCTATCATGCGTTAACCGTTGCCATTGCAACATGTTGGTCTCTTCATTGATGTTGTTGTTGTCGTCGTCGTTGTTGCTTTCGTATTACCGGTTGTGGTGCAAAGGACTTGAATGACAAATTCCATTTTTTCGGTATTTTTTTGATAATGTGCTAGCAATCCAGTCGCTACACGAGTCCATGCAAAATAAATACATTTGTATGTGTGTTCGTATGTCTCGTGTATGCAAGGCAGCGATTATTCATTCACACATCATCTTGACGTAGTGGTTACAATGATCCCAAAATGAATTCTGAAGCTGAAATGTGATTCACAAAATATGTGTAGACTCTTCGCAAAACGCGTTTTTTTTGTCATTGACGAGAGTAATGAACTTTTTCAGGAGTACATGGCAGTGGAATAAACCCGTATGCTTGTTTAAAATCAATCAAATCAGGATCTGAAAAAGAATGGTTCTGGCGTCTCACTTACAGAGTTGTAATTTTTTGAAATATTCATCATTAATATTTACGGAGGTTAGGTGTTACATATAAACTCATTGTGGTCCATATTAGATATTATCGTTATGAAAAGGCACTCTTCCATGTAAGTTTTTTTTAAAAATCCATCCTGTCTCGGCTAACTTTTGAAGAAACGTGCGTTTAAGATCAGTTACATAAGGTATTCGTATTTGCATTTGTATTTTTTCAAATACGCAAAATTTTTAGTCTTGCCACTTAAAGATATCAATTGAAAAATATCCGACCTATCATTGTAAAATACATTTTCGATCAGTTTTTTTTTTATAGCGACACTCTATTGTAGGATGAGACCCGACGATCATCGTTTTAATATCTGAGAACATGATATATTGTGAATAGGTGAGTCACCTTTGCATTACAAAATCAGTTTTGCTTATGGCTGTAAAACCTTGGCTTGTACCTAACACCATCTCGTTAAAGCTACAGGTATTCCAAAAGCAATGCATCAGGAGAATATGCAGAAT